>NW_027199636.1:0-29796 GCF_038502225.1 Cherax quadricarinatus | reverse complement strand
ACAGTAATGTGGCATCCCATGACACAGTAATGTGGCATCCCATGACACAGTAATGTGGCATCCCATGATACAGTAATGTGGCATCCCATGACACAGTAATGTGGCATCCCATGATACAGTAATGTGGCATCCCATGACACAGTAATGTGGCATCCCATGATACAGTAATGTGGCATCCCATGACACAGTAATGTGGCATCCCATGACACAGTAATGTGGCATCCCATGATACAGTAATGTGGCATCCCATGACACAGTAATGTGGCATCCCATGATACAGTAATGTGGCATCCCATGATACAGTAATGTGGCATCCCATGACACAGTAATGTGGCATCCCATGACACAGTAATGTGGCATCCCATGATACAGTAATGTGGCATCCCATGACACAGTAATGTGGCATCCCATGATACAGTAATGTGGCATCCCATGACACAGTAATGTGGCATCCCATGACACAGTAATGTGGCATCCCATGACACAGTAATGTGGCATCCCATGACACAGTAATGTGGCATCCCATGACACAGTAATGTGGCATCCCATGACACAGTAATGTGGCATCCCATGATACAGTAATGTGGCATCCCATGACACAGTAATGTGGCATCCCATGACACAGTAATGTGGCATCCCATGACACAGTAATGTGGCATCCCATGACACAGTAATGTGGCATCCCATGACACAGTAATGTGGCATCCCATGATACAGTAATGTGGCATCCCATGACACAGTAATGTGGCATCCCATGATACAGTAATGTGGCATCCCATGATACAGTAATGTGGCATCCCATGATACAGTAATGTGGCATCCCATGACACAGTAATGTGGCATCCCATGATACAGTAATGTGGCATCCCATGATACAGTAATGTGGCATCCCATGACACAGTAATGTGGCATCCCATGACACAGTAATGTGGCATCCCATGACACAGTAATGTGGCATCCCATGACACAGTAATGTGGCATCCCATGACACAGTAATGTGGCATCCCATGACACAGTAATGTGGCATCCCATGATACAGTAATGTGGCATCCCATGACACAGTAATGTGGCATCCCATGACACAGTAATGTGGCATCCCATGACACAGTAATGTGGCATCCCATGACACAGTAATGTGGCATCCCATGACACAGTAATGTGGCATCCCATGACACAGTAATGTGGCATCCCATGACACAGTAATGTGGCATCCCATGACACAGTAATGTGGCATCCCATGATACAGTAATGTGGCATCCCATGACACAGTAATGTGGCATCCCATGACACAGTAATGTGGCATCCCATGACACAGTAATGTGGCATCCCATGACACAGTAATGTGGCATCCCATGACACAGTAATGTGGCATCCCATGACACAGTAATGTGGCATCCCATGACACAGTAATGTGGCATCCCATGACACAGTAATGTGGCATCCCATGACACAGTAATGTGGCATCCCATGACACAGTAATGTGGCATCCCATGACACAGTAATGTGGCATCCCATGACACAGTAATGTGGCATCCCATGACACAGTAATGTGGCATCCCATGACACAGTAATGTGGCATCCCATGACACAGTAATGTGGCATCCCATGACACAGTAATGTGGCATCCCATGACACAGTAATGTGGCATCCCATGACACAGTAATGTGGCATCCCATGACACAGTAATGTGGCATCCCATGACACAGTAATGTGGCATCCCATGACACAGTAATGTGGCATCCCATGACACAGTAATGTGGCATCCCATGACACAGTAATGTGGCATCCCATGACACAGTAATGTGGCATCCCATGACACAGTAATGTGGCATCCCATGACACAGTAATGTGGCATCCCATGATACAGTAATGTGGCATCCCATGATACAGTAATGTGGCATCCCATGATACAGTAATGTGGCATCCCATGATACAGTAATGTGGCATCCCATGACACAGTAATGTGGCATCCCATGATACAGTAATGTGGCATCCCATGACACAGTAATGTGGCATCCCATGACACAGTAATGTGGCATCCCATGATACAGTAATGTGGCATCCCATGACACAGTAATGTGGCATCCCATGACACAGTAATGTGGCATCCCATGACACAGTAATGTGGCATCCCATGACACAGTAATGTGGCATCCCATGACACAGTAATGTGGCATCCCATGATACAGTAATGTGGCATCCCATGACACAGTAATGTGGCATCCCATGATACAGTAATGTGGCATCCCATGACACAGTAATGTGGCATCCCATGACACAGTAATGTGGCATCCCATGACACAGTAATGTGGCATCCCATGACACAGTAATGTGGCATCCCATGACACAGTAATGTGGCATCCCATGACACAGTAATGTGGCATCCCATGACACAGTAATGTGGCATCCCATGACACAGTAATGTGGCATCCCATGACACAGTAATGTGGCATCCCATGACACAGTAATGTGGCATCCCATGACACAGTAATGTGGCATCCCATGACACAGTAATGTGGCATCCCATGATACAGTAATGTGGCATCCCATGACACAGTAATGTGGCATCCCATGACACAGTAATGTGGCATCCCATGACACAGTAATGTGGCATCCCATGACACAGTAATGTGGCATCCCATGATACAGTAATGTGGCATCCCATGATAATGTGGCATCCCATGACACAGTAATGTGGCATCCCATGACACAGTAATGTGGCATCCCATGACACAGTAATGTGGCATCCCATGATACAGTAATGTGGCATCCCATGACACAGTAATGTGGCATCCCATGACACAGTAATGTGGCATCCCATGACACAGTAATGTGGCATCCCATGACACAGTAATGTGGCATCCCATGACACAGTAATGTGGCATCCCATGACACAGTAATGTGGCATCCCATGACACAGTAATGTGGCATCCCATGACACAGTAATGTGGCATCCCATGACACAGTAATGTGGCATCCCATGACACAGTAATGTGGCATCCCATGATACAGTAATGTGGCATCCCATGATACAGTAATGTGGCATCCCATGACACAGTAATGTGGCATCCCATGACACAGTAATGTGGCATCCCATGATACAGTAATGTGGCATCCCATGATACAGTAATGTGGCATCCCATGACACAGTAATGTGGCATCCCATGACACAGTAATGTGGCATCCCATGATACAGTAATGTGGCATCCCATGACACAGTAATGTGGCATCCCATGATACATGACACAGTAATGTGGCATCCCATGATACAGTAATGTGGCATCATCCCATGATACAGTAATGTGGCATCCCATGACACAGTAATGTGGCATCCCATGACACAGTAATGTGGCATCCCATGACACAGTAATGTGGCATCCCATGATACAGTAATGTGGCATAATGTGGCATCCCATGACACAGTAATGTGGCATCCCATGACACAGTAATGTGGCATCCCATTACACAGTAATGTGGCATCCCATGACACAGTACAGTAATGTGGCATCCCATGACCCATCCCATGACACAGTAATGTGGCATCCCATGACACAGTAATGTGGCATCCCATGACACAGTAATGTGGCATCCCATGACACAGTAATGTGGCATCCCATGATACAGTAATGTGGCATCCCATGACACAGTAATGTGGCATCCCATGACACAGTAATGTGGCATCCCATGACACAGTAATGTGGCATCCCATGACACAGTAATGTGGCATCCCATGACACAGTAATGTGGCATCCCATGACACAGTAATGTGGCATCCCATGACACAGTAATGTGGCATCCCATGACACAGTAATGTGGCATCCCATGACACAGTAATGTGGCATCCCATGACACAGTAATGTGGCATCCCATGACACAGTAATGTGGCATCCCATGACACAGTAATGTGGCATCCCATGACACAGTAATGTGGCATCCCATGACACAGTAATGTGGCATCCCATGACACAGTAATGTGGCATCCCATGACACAGTAATGTGGCATCCCATGACACAGAGTGGCATCCCATGACACAGTAATGTGGCATCCCATGACACAGTAATGTGGCATCCCATGACACAGTAATGTGGCATCCCATGACACAGAGTGGCATCCCATGACACAGTAATGTGGCATCCCATGACACAGTAATGTGGCATCCCATGACACAGTAATGTGGCATCCCATGACACAGTAATGTGGCATCCCATGACACAGTAATGTGGCATCCCATGACACAGTAATGTGGCATCCCATGACACAGTAATGTGGCATCCCATGACACAGTAATGTGGCATCCCATGACACAGTAATGTGGCATCCCATGACACAGTAATGTGGCATCCCATGATACAGTAATGTGGCATCCCATGACACAGTAATGTGGCATCCCATGACACAGTAATGTGGCATCCCATGACACAGTAATGTGGCATCCCATGACACAGTAATGTGGCATCCCATGACACAGTAATGTGGCATCCCATGACACAGTAATGTGGCATCCCATGACACAGTAATGTGGCATCCCATGATACAGTAATGTGGCATCCCATGACACAGTAATGTGGCATCCCATGACACAGTAATGTGGCATCCCATGACACAGTAATGTGGCATCCCATGACACAGTAATGTGGCATCCCATGACACAGTAATGTGGCATCCCATGACACAGTAATGTGGCATCCCATGACACAGTAATGTGGCATCCCATGACACAGTAATGTGGCATCCCATGACACAGTAATGTGGCATCCCATGACACAGTAATGTGGCATCCCATGACACAGTAATGTGGCATCCCATGACACAGTAATGTGGCATCCCATGACACAGTAATGTGGCATCCCATGACACAGTAATGTGGCATCCCATGACACAGTAATGTGGCATCCCATGACACAGTAATGTGGCATCCCATGACACAGTAATGTGGCATCCCATGACACAGTAATGTGGCATCCCATGACACAGTAATGTGGCATCCCATGACACAGTAATGTGGCATCCCATGACACAGTAATGTGGCATCCCATGACACAGTAATGTGGCATCCCATGACACAGTAATGTGGCATCCCATGACACAGTAATGTGGCATCCCATGACACAGTAATGTGGCATCCCATGACACAGTAATGTGGCATCCCATGACACAGTAATGTGGCATCCCATGACACAGTAATGTGGCATCCCATGACACAGTAATGTGGCATCCCATGACACAGTAATGTGGCATCCCATGACACAGTAATGTGGCATCCCATGACACAGTAATGTGGCATCCCATGATACAGTAATGTGGCATCCCATGACACAGTAATGTGGCATCCCATGATACAGTAATGTGGCATCCCATGACACAGTAATGTGGCATCCCATGACACAGTAATGTGGCATCCCATGACACAGTAATGTGGCATCCCATGACACAGTAATGTGGCATCCCATGACACAGTAATGTGGCATCCCATGATACAGTAATGTGGCATCCCATGACACAGTAATGTGGCATCCCATGACACAGTAATGTGGCATCCCATGACACAGTAATGTGGCATCCCATGATACAGTAATGTGGCATCCCATGACACAGTAATGTGGCATCCCATGATACAGTAATGTGGCATCCCATGACACAGTAATGTGGCATCCCATGACACAGTAATGTGGCATCCCATGACACAGTAATGTGGCATCCCATGATACAGTAATGTGGCATCCCATGACACAGTAATGTGGCATCCCATGATACAGTAATGTGGCATCCCATGATACAGTAATGTGGCATCCCATGATACAGTAATGTGGCATCCCATGACACAGTAATGTGGCATCCCATGATACAGTAATGTGGCATCCCATGACACAGTAATGTGGCATCCCATGACACAGTAATGTGGCATCCCATGACACAGTAATGTGGCATCCCATGATACAGTAATGTGGCATCCCATGATACAGTAATGTGGCATCCCATGACACAGTAATGTGGCATCCCATGACACAGTAATGTGGCATCCCATGACACAGTAATGTGGCATCCCATGATACAGTAATGTGGCATCCCATGACACAGTAATGTGGCATCCCATGACACAGTAATGTGGCATCCCATGACACAGTAATGTGGCATCCCATGACACAGTAATGTGGCATCCCATGACACAGTAATGTGGCATCCCATGACACAGTAATGTGGCATCCCATGACACAGTAATGTGGCATCCCATGACACAGTAATGTGGCATCCCATGACACAGTAATGTGGCATCCCATGATACAGTAATGTGGCATCCCATGACACAGTAATGTGGCATCCCATGACACAGTAATGTGGCATCCCATGACACAGTAATGTGGCATCCCATGACACAGTAATGTGGCATCCCATGACACAGTAATGTGGCATCCCATGACACAGTAATGTGGCATCCCATGACACAGTAATGTGGCATCCCATGACACAGTAATGTGGCATCCCATGACACAGTAATGTGGCATCCCATGACACAGTAATGTGGCATCCCATGACACAGTAATGTGGCATCCCATGACACAGTAATGTGGCATCCCATGACACAGTAATGTGGCATCCCATGACACAGTAATGTGGCATCCCATGACACAGTAATGTGGCATCCCATGACACAGTAATGTGGCATCCCATGACACAGTAATGTGGCATCCCATGACACAGTAATGTGGCATCCCATGACACAGTAATGTGGCATCCCATGACACAGTAATGTGGCATCCCATGACACAGTAATGTGGCATCCCATGACACAGTAATGTGGCATCCCATGACACAGTAATGTGGCATCCCATGATACAGTAATGTGGCATCCCATGACACAGTAATGTGGCATCCCATGACACAGTAATGTGGCATCCCATGACACAGTAATGTGGCATCCCATGACACAGTAATGTGGCATCCCATGACACAGTAATGTGGCATCCCATGACACAGTAATGTGGCATCCCATGACACAGTAATGTGGCATCCCATGACACAGTAATGTGGCATCCCATGACACAGTAATGTGGCATCCCATGACACAGTAATGTGGCATCCCATGACACAGTAATGTGGCATCCCATGACACAGTAATGTGGCATCCCATGACACAGTAATGTGGCATCCCATGACACAGTAATGTGGCATCCCATGACACAGTAATGTGGCATCCCATGACACAGTAATGTGGCATCCCATGACACAGTAATGTGGCATCCCATGACACAGTAATGTGGCATCCCATGACACAGTAATGTGGCATCCCATGACACAGTAATGTGGCATCCCATGACACAGTAATGTGGCATCCCATGACACAGTAATGTGGCATCCCATGACACAGTAATGTGGCATCCCATGACACAGTAATGTGGCATCCCATGACACAGTAATGTGGCATCCCATGACACAGTAATGTGGCATCCCATGACACAGTAATGTGGCATCCCATGACACAGTAATGTGGCATCCCATGATACAGTAATGTGGCATCCCATGACACAGTAATGTGGCATCCCATGACACAGTAATGTGGCATCCCATGACACAGTAATGTGGCATCCCATGACACAGTAATGTGGCATCCCATGACACAGTAATGTGGCATCCCATGACACAGTAATGTGGCATCCCATGACACAGTAATGTGGCATCCCATGACACAGTAATGTGGCATCCCATGACACAGTAATGTGGCATCCCATGACACAGTAATGTGGCATCCCATGACACAGTAATGTGGCATCCCATGACACAGTAATGTGGCATCCCATGACACAGTAATGTGGCATCCCATGACACAGTAATGTGGCATCCCATGACACAGTAATGTGGCATCCCATGATACAGTAATGTGGCATCCCATGACACAGTAATGTGGCATCCCATGACACAGTAATGTGGCATCCCATGACACAGTAATGTGGCATCCCATGACACAGTAATGTGGCATCCCATGACACAGTAATGTGGCATCCCATGACACAGTAATGTGGCATCCCATGACACAGTAATGTGGCATCCCATGACACAGTAATGTGGCATCCCATGACACAGTAATGTGGCATCCCATGACACAGTAATGTGGCATCCCATGACACAGTAATGTGGCATCCCATGACACAGTAATGTGGCATCCCATGACACAGTAATGTGGCATCCCATGACACAGTAATGTGGCATCCCATGACACAGTAATGTGGCATCCCATGACACAGTAATGTGGCATCCCATGACACAGTAATGTGGCATCCCATGACACAGTAATGTGGCATCCCATGATACAGTAATGTGGCATCCCATGATACAGTAATGTGGCATCCCATGACACAGTAATGTGGCATCCCATGACACAGTAATGTGGCATCCCATGACACAGTAATGTGGCATCCCATGACACAGTAATGTGGCATCCCATGATACAGTAATGTGGCATCCCATGATACAGTAATGTGGCATCCCATGATACAGTAATGTGGCATTAATGTGGCATCCCATGATACAGTAATGTGGCATCCCATGACACAGTAATGTGGCATCCCATGACACAGTAATGTGGCATCCCATGACACAGTAATGTGGCATCCCATGACACAGTAATGTGGCATCCCATGACACAGTAATGTGGCATCCCATGACACAGTAATGTGGCATCCCATGACACAGTAATGTGGCATCCCATGACACAGTAATGTGGCATCCCATGACACAGTAATGTGGCATCCCATGACACAGTAATGTGGCATCCCATGACACAGTAATGTGGCATCCCATGATACAGTAATGTGGCATCCCATGACACAGTAATGTGGCATCCCATGATACAGTAATGTGGCATCCCATGACACAGTAATGTGGCATCCCATGACACAGTAATGTGGCATCCCATGACACAGTAATGTGGCATCCCATGATACAGTAATGTGGCATCCCATGACACAGTAATGTGGCATCCCATGACACAGTAATGTGGCATCCCATGACACAGTAATGTGGCATCCCATGACACAGTAATGTGGCATCCCATGACACAGTAATGTGGCATCCCATGATACAGTAATGTGGCATCCCATGACACAGTAATGTGGCATCCCATGACACAGTAATGTGGCATCCCATGACACAGTAATGTGGCATCCCATGACACAGTAATGTGGCATCCCATGACACAGTAATGTGGCATCCCATGACACAGTAATGTGGCATCCCATGACACAGTAATGTGGCATCCCATGACACAGTAATGTGGCATCCCATGACACAGTAATGTGGCATCCCATGACACAGTAATGTGGCATCCCATGACACAGTAATGTGGCATCCCATGACACAGTAATGTGGCATCCCATGACACAGTAATGTGGCATCCCATGACACAGTAATGTGGCATCCCATGACACAGTAATGTGGCATCCCATGACACAGTAATGTGGCATCCCATGACACAGTAATGTGGCATCCCATGACACAGTAATGTGGCATCCCATGACACAGTAATGTGGCATCCCATGACACAGTAATGTGGCATCCCATGACACAGTAATGTGGCATCCCATGACACAGTAATGTGGCATCCCATGACACAGTAATGTGGCATCCCATGATACAGTAATGTGGCATCCCATGACACAGTAATGTGGCATCCCATGACACAGTAATGTGGCATCCCATGACACAGTAATGTGGCATCCCATGACACAGTAATGTGGCATCCCATGACACAGTAATGTGGCATCCCATGACACAGTAATGTGGCATCCCATGACACAGTAATGTGGCATCCCATGACACAGTAATGTGGCATCCCATGACACAGTAATGTGGCATCCCATGACACAGTAATGTGGCATCCCATGACACAGTAATGTGGCATCCCATGAATGTGGCACAGTAATGTGGCATCCCATGACACAGTAATGTGGCATCCCATGACACAGTAATGTGGCATCCCATGACACAGTAATGTGGCATCCCATGACACAGTAATGTGGCATCCCATGACACAGTAATGTGGCATCCCATGACACAGTAATGTGGCATCCCATGACACAGTAATGTGGCATCCCATGACACAGTAATGTGGCATCCCATGACACAGTAATGTGGCATCCCATGACACAGTAATGTGGCATCCCATGACACAGTAATGTGGCATCCCATGACACAGTAATGTGGCATCCCATGACACAGTAATGTGGCATCCCATGACACAGTAATGTGGCATCCCATGACACAGTAATGTGGCATCCCATGACACAGTAATGTGGCATCCCATGACACAGTAATGTGGCATCCCATGACACAGTAATGTGGCATCCCATGACACAGTAATGTGGCATCCCATGACACAGTAATGTGGCATCCCATGACACAGTAATGTGGCATCCCATGATACAGTAATGTGGCATCCCATGATACAGTAATGTGGCATCCCATGACACAGTAATGTGGCATCCCATGACACAGTAATGTGGCATCCCATGATACAGTAATGTGGCATCCCATGACACAGTAATGTGGCATCCCATGACACAGTAATGTGGCATCCCATGACACAGTAATGTGGCATCCCATGACACAGTAATGTGGCATCCCATGACACAGTAATGTGGCATCCCATGACACAGTAATGTGGCATCCCATGACACAGTAATGTGGCATCCCATGACACAGTAATGTGGCATCCCATGACACAGTAATGTGGCATCCCATGATACAGTAATGTGGCATCCCATGACACAGTAATGTGGCATCCCATGACACAGTAATGTGGCATCCCATGACACAGTAATGTGGCATCCCATGACACAGTAATGTGGCATCCCATGACACAGTAATGTGGCATCCCATGACACAGTAATGTGGCATCCCATGATACAGTAATGTGGCATCCCATGACACAGTAATGTGGCATCCCATGATACAGTAATGTGGCATCCCATGACACAGTAATGTGGCATCCCATGACACAGTAATGTGGCATCCCATGACACAGTAATGTGGCATCCCATGACACAGTAATGTGGCATCCCATGACACAGTAATGTGGCATCCCATGACACAGTAATGTGGCATCCCATGACACAGTAATGTGGCATCCCATGACACAGTAATGTGGCATCCCATGACACAGTAATGTGGCATCCCATGACACAGTAATGTGGCATCCCATGACACAGTAATGTGGCATCCCATGATACAGTAATGTGGCATCCCATGACACAGTAATGTGGCATCCCATGACACAGTAATGTGGCATCCCATGACACAGTAATGTGGCATCCCATGACACAGTAATGTGGCATCCCATGACACAGTAATGTGGCATCCCATGACACAGTAATGTGGCATCCCATGACACAGTAATGTGGCATCCCATGACACAGTAATGTGGCATCCCATGACACAGTAATGTGGCATCCCATGACACAGTAATGTGGCATCCCATGACACAGTAATGTGGCATCCCATGACACAGTAATGTGGCATCCCATGACACAGTAATGTGGCATCCCATGACACAGTAATGTGGCATCCCATGACACAGTAATGTGGCATCCCATGACACAGTAATGTGGCATCCCATGACACAGTAATGTGGCATCCCATGACACAGTAATGTGGCATCCCATGACACAGTAATGTGGCATCCCATGACACAGTAATGTGGCATCCCATGACACAGTAATGTGGCATCCCATGACACAGTAATGTGGCATCCCATGACACAGTAATGTGGCATCCCATGACACAGTAATGTGGCATCCCATGACACAGTAATGTGGCATCCCATGACACAGTAATGTGGCATCCCATGACACAGTAATGTGGCATCCCATGACACAGTAATGTGGCATCCCATGATACAGTAATGTGGCATCCCATGACACAGTAATGTGGCATCCCATGATACAGTAATGTGGCATCCCATGACACAGTAATGTGGCATCCCATGACACAGTAATGTGGCATCCCATGACACAGTAATGTGGCATCCCATGATACAGTAATGTGGCATCCCATGACACAGTAATGTGGCATCCCATGACACAGTAATGTGGCATCCCATGACACAGTAATGTGGCATCCCATGACACAGTAATGTGGCATCCCATGACACAGTAATGTGGCATCCCATGACACAGTAATGTGGCATCCCATGACACAGTAATGTGGCATCCCATGACACAGTAATGTGGCATCCCATGACACAGTAATGTGGCATCCCATGACACAGTAATGTGGCATCCCATGACACAGTAATGTGGCATCCCATGACACAGTAATGTGGCATCCCATGACACAGTAATGTGGCATCCCATGACACAGTAATGTGGCATCCCATGACACAGTAATGTGGCATCCCATGACACAGTAATGTGGCATCCCATGACACAGTAATGTGGCATCCCATGACACAGTAATGTGGCATCCCATGACACAGTAATGTGGCATCCCATGACACAGTAATGTGGCATCCCATGACACAGTAATGTGGCATCCCATGACACAGTAATGTGGCATCCCATGACACAGTAATGTGGCATCCCATGACACAGTAATGTGGCATCCCATGACACAGTAATGTGGCATCCCATGACACAGTAATGTGGCATCCCATGACACAGTAATGTGGCATCCCATGACACAGTAATGTGGCATCCCATGATACAGTAATGTGGCATCCCATGACACAGTAATGTGGCATCCCATGACACAGTAATGTGGCATCCCATGACACAGTAATGTGGCATCCCATGACACAGTAATGTGGCATCCCATGACACAGTAATGTGGCATCCCATGACACAGTAATGTGGCATCCCATGACACAGTAATGTGGCATCCCATGACACAGTAATGTGGCATCCCATGATACAGTAATGTGGCATCCCATGACACAGTAATGTGGCATCCCATGATACAGTAATGTGGCATCCCATGACACAGTAATGTGGCATCCCATGATACAGTAATGTGGCATCCCATGACACAGTAATGTGGCATCCCATGACACAGTAATGTGGCATCCCATGACACAGTAATGTGGCATCCCATGACACAGTAATGTGGCATCCCATGACACAGTAATGTGGCATCCCATGACACAGTAATGTGGCATCCCATGACACAGTAATGTGGCATCCCATGACACAGTAATGTGGCATCCCATGACACAGTAATGTGGCATCCCATGACACAGTAATGTGGCATCCCATGACACAGTAATGTGGCATCCCATGACACAGTAATGTGGCATCCCATGACACAGTAATGTGGCATCCCATGACACAGTAATGTGGCATCCCATGACACAGTAATGTGGCATCCCATGACACAGTAATGTGGCATCCCATGACACAGTAATGTGGCATCCCATGACACAGTAATGTGGCATCCCATGACACAGTAATGTGGCATCCCATGACACAGTAATGTGGCATCCCATGATACAGTAATGTGGCATCCCATGACACAGTAATGTGGCATCCCATGATACAGTAATGTGGCATCCCATGACACAGTAATGTGGCATCCCATGACACAGTAATGTGGCATCCCATGACACAGTAATGTGGCATCCCATGACACAGTAATGTGGCATCCCATGACACAGTAATGTGGCATCCCATGACACAGTAATGTGGCATCCCATGACACAGTAATGTGGCATCCCATGACACAGTAATGTGGCATCCCATGACACAGTAATGTGGCATCCCATGACACAGTAATGTGGCATCCCATGACACAGTAATGTGACATCCCATGACACAGTAATGTGGCATCCCATGACACAGTAATGTGGTATCCCATGACACATTAGAGTGTCATCCCATGACACAGTAATGTGGCATCCCATGACACAGTAATGTGGCATCCCATGACACAGTAATGTGGCATCCCATGATACAGTAATGTGGCATCCCATGACACAGTAATGTGGCATCCCATGACACAGTAATGTGGCATCCCATGACACAGTAATGTGGCATCCCATGATACAGTAATGTGGCATCCCATGACACAGTAATGTGGCATCCCATGACACAGTAATGTGGCATCCCATGACACAGTAATGTGGCATCCCATGACACAGTAATGTGGCATCCCATGACACAGTAATGTGGCATCCCATGACACAGTAATGTGGCATCCCATGACACAGTAATGTGGCATCCCATGACACAGTAATGTGGCATCCCATGACACAGTAATGTGGCATCCCATGACACAGTAATGTGGCATCCCATGACACAGTAATGTGGCATCCCATGACACAGTAATGTGGCATCCCATGACACAGTAATGTGGCATCCCATGACACAGTAATGTGGCATCCCATGATACAGTAATGTGGCATCCCATGACACAGTAATGTGGCATCCCATGACACAGTAATGTGGCATCCCATGACACAGTAATGTGGCATCCCATGACACAGTAATGTGGCATCCCATGACACAGTAATGTGGCATCCCATGACACAGTAATGTGGCATCCCATGACACAGTAATGTGGCATCCCATGACACAGTAATGTGGCATCCCATGACACAGTAATGTGGCATCCCATGACACAGTAATGTGGCATCCCATGACACAGTAATGTGGCATCCCATGACACAGTAATGTGGCATCCCATGACACAGTAATGTGGCATCCCATGACACAGTAATGTGGCATCCCATGACACAGTAATGTGGCATCCCATGACACAGTAATGTGGCATCCCATGATACAGTAATGTGGCATCCCATGACACAGTAATGTGGCATCCCATGACACAGTAATGTGGCATCCCATGACACAGTAATGTGGCATCCCATGACACAGTAATGTGGCATCCCATGACACAGTAATGTGGCATCCCATGACACAGTAATGTGGCATCCCATGACACAGTAATGTGGCATCCCATGACACAGTAATGTGGCATCCCATGACACAGTAATGTGGCATCCCATGACACAGTAATGTGGCATCCCATGACACAGTAATGTGGCATCCCATGACACAGTAATGTGGCATCCCATGACACAGTAATGTGGCATCCCATGACACAGTAATGTGGCATCCCATGACACAGTAATGTGGCATCCCATGACACAGTAATGTGGCATCCCATGACACAGTAATGTGGCATCCCATGACACAGTAATGTGGCATCCCATGACACAGTAATGTGGCATCCCATGACACAGTAATGTGGCATCCCATGACACAGTAATGTGGCATCCCATGACACAGTAATGTGGCATCCCATGACACAGTAATGTGGCATCCCATGACACAGTAATGTGGCATCCCATGACACAGTAATGTGGCATCCCATGACACAGTAATGTGGCATCCCATGACACAGTAATGTGGCATCCCATGACACAGTAATGTGGCATCCCATGATACAGTAATGTGGCATCCCATGATACAGTAATGTGGCATCCCATGATACAGTAATGTGGCATCCCATGATACAGTAATGTGGCATCCCATGACACAGTAATGTGGCATCCCATGACACAGTAATGTGGCATCCCATGACACAGTAATGTGGCATCCCATGACACAGTAATGTGGCATCCCATGACACAGTAATGTGGCATCCCATGATACAGTAATGTGGCATCCCATGACACAGTAATGTGGCATCCCATGATACAGTAATGTGGCATCCCATGACACAGTAATGTGGCATCCCATGACACAGTAATGTGGCATCCCATGACACAGTAATGTGGCATCCCATGACACAGTAATGTGGCATCCCATGACACAGTAATGTGGCATCCCATGACACAGTAATGTGGCATCCCATGACACAGTAATGTGGCATCCCATGACACAGTAATGTGGCATCCCATGACACAGTAATGTGGCATCCCATGACACAGTAATGTGGCATCCCATGACACAGTAATGTGGCATCCCATGACACAGTAATGTGGCATCCCATGACACAGTAATGTGGCATCCCATGACACAGTAATGTGGCATCCCATGACACAGTAATGTGGCATCCCATGACACAGTAATGTGGCATCCCATGACACAGTAATGTGGCATCCCATGACACAGTAATGTGGCATCCCATGACACAGTAATGTGGCATCCCATGACACAGTAATGTGGCATCCCATGACACAGTAATGTGGCATCCCATGACACAGTAATGTGGCATCCCATGACAGAGTAATGTGGCATCCCATGACACAGTAATGTGGCATCCCATGACACAGTAATGTGGCATCCCATGACACAGTAATGTGGCATCACATGACACAGTAATGTGGCATCCCATGACACAGTAATGTGGCATCCCATGACACAGTAATGTGGCATCCCATGACACAGTAATGTGGCATCCCATGACACAGTAATGTGGCATCCCATGACACAGTAATGTGGCATCCCATGACACAGTAATGTGGCATCCCATGACACAGTAATGTGGCATCCCATGACACAGTAATGTGGCATCCCATGACACAGTAATGTGGCATCCCATGACACAGTAATGTGGCATCCCATGACACAGTAATGTGGCATCCCATGACACAGTAATGTGGCATCCCATGACACAGTAATGTGGCATCCCATGATACAGTAATGTGGCATCCCATGATACAGTAATGTGGCATCCCATGACACAGTAATGTGGCATCCCATGATACAGTAATGTGGCATCCCATGACACAGTAATGTGGCATCCCATGACACAGTAATGTGGCATCCCATGACACAGTAATGTGGCATCCCATGATACAGTAATGTGGCATCCCATGACACAGTAATGTGGCATCCCATGACACAGTAATGTGGCATCCCATGACACAGTAATGTGGCATCCCATGACACAGTACATCCCATGACACAGTAATGTGGCATCCCATGACACAGTAATGTGGCATCCCATGACACAGTAATGTGGCATCCCATGACACAGTAATGTGGCATCCCATGACACAGTAATGTGGCATCCCATGACACAGTAATGTGGCATCCCATGACACAGTAATGTGGCATCCCATGATACAGTAATGTGGCATCCCATGACACAGTAATGTGGCATCCCATGATACAGTAATGTGGCATCCCATGACACAGTAATGTGGCATCCCATGATACAGTAATGTGGCATCCCATGACACAGTAATGTGGCATCCCATGACACAGTAATGTGGCATCCCATGACACAGTAATGTGGCATCCCATGACAAAGTAATGTGGCATCCCATGGCACAGTAATGTGGCATTTCATGACACTAATGTGGCATCCCATGACACAGTAACGTGGCATCCATGACACAGTAATGTGGCATCCCATGACAAAGTAATGTGGCATCCCATGGCACAGTAATGTGGCATCTCGTGACAGTAATGTGGCATCCCATGACACAGTAATGTGGCATCCCATGACACAGTAATGTGGCATCCCATGACACAGTAATGTGGCATCCCATGACACAGTAATGTGGCATCCCATGACACAGTAATGTGGCATCCCATGACACAGTAATGTGGCATCCCATGATACAGTAATGTGGCATCCCATGACACAGTAATGTGGCATCCCATGACACAGTAATGTGGCATCCCATGACACAGTAATGTGGCATCCCATGACACAGTAATGTGGCATCCCATGACACAGTAATGTGGCATCCCATGACACAGTAATGTGGCATCCCATGACACAGTAATGTGGCATCCCATGACACAGTAATGTGGCATCCCATGACACAGTAATGTGGCATCCCATGACACAGTAATGTGGCATCCCATGACACAGTAATGTGGCATCCCATGACACAGTAATGTGGCATCCCATGACACAGTAATGTGGCATCCCATGACACAGTAATGTGGCATCCCATGACACAGTAATGTGGCATCCCATGACACAGTAATGTGGCATCCCATGACACAGTAATGTGGCATCCCATGACACAGTAATGTGGCATCCCATGACACAGTAATGTGGCATCCCATGACACAGTAATGTGGCATCCCATGATACAGTAATGTGGCATCCCATGACACAGTAATGTGGCATCCCATGACACAGTAATGTGGCATCCCATGACACAGTAATGTGGCATCCCATGACACAGTAATGTGGCATCCCATGACACAGTAATGTGGCATCCCATGACACAGTAATGTGGCATCCCATGACACAGTAATGTGGCATCCCATGACACAGTAATGTGGCATCCCATGACACAGTAATGTGGCATCCCATGACACAGTAATGTGGCATCCCATGACACAGTAATGTGGCATCCCATGACACAGTAATGTGGCATCCCATGACACAGTAATGTGGCATCCCATGACACAGTAATGTGGCATCCCATGACACAGTAATGTGGCATCCCATGACACAGTAATGTGGCATCCCATGACACAGTAATGTGGCATCCCATGACACAGTAATGTGGCATCCCATGACACAGTAATGTGGCATCCCATGACACAGTAATGTGGCATCCCATGACACAGTAATGTGGCATCCCATGATACAGTAATGTGGCATCCCATGACACAGTAATGTGGCATCCCATGACACAGTAATGTGGCATCCCATGATACAGTAATGTGGCATCCCATGACACAGTAATGTGGCATCCCATGACACAGTAATGTGGCATCCCATGACACAGTAATGTGGCATCCCATGACACAGTAATGTGGCATCCCATGACACAGTAATGTGGCATCCCATGACACAGTAATGTGGCATCCCATGATACAGTAATGTGGCATCCCATGATACAGTAATGTGGCATCCCATGATACAGTAATGTGGCATCCCATGACACAGTAATGTGGCATCCCATGACACAGTAATGTGGCATCCCATGACACAGTAATGTGGCATCCCATGACACAGTAATGTGGCATCCCATGACACAGTAATGTGGCATCCCATGACACAGTAATGTGGCATCCCATGACACAGTAATGTGGCATCCCATGATACAGTAATGTGGCATCCCATGACACAGTAATGTGGCATCCCATGACACAGTAATGTGGCATCCCATGACACAGTAATGTGGCATCCCATGACACAGTAATGTGGCATCCCATGACACAGTAATGTGGCATCCCATGACACAGTAATGTGGCATCCCATGACACAGTAATGTGGCATCCCATGACACAGTAATGTGGCATCCCATGATACAGTAATGTGGCATCCCATGACACAGTAATGTGGCATCCCATGACACAGTAATGTGGCATCCCATGACACAGTAATGTGGCATCCCATGACACAGTAATGTGGCATCCCATGACACAGTAATGTGGCATCCCATGACACAGTAATGTGGCATCCCATGACACAGTAATGTGGCATCCCATGACACAGTAATGTGGCATCCCATGACACAGTAATGTGGCATCCCATGACACAGTAATGTGGCATCCCATGACACAGTAATGTGGCATCCCATGACACAGTAATGTGGCATCCCATGACACAGTAATGTGGCATCCCATGACACAGTAATGTGGCATCCCATGATACAGTAATGTGGCATCCCATGACACAGTAATGTGGCATCCCATGACACAGTAATGTGGCATCCCATGACACAGTAATGTGGCATCCCATGACACAGTAATGTGGCATCCCATGACACAGTAATGTGGCATCCCATGACACAGTAATGTGGCATCCCATGACACAGTAATGTGGCATCCCATGACACAGTAATGTGGCATCCCATGACACAGTAATGTGGCATCCCATGACACAGTAATGTGGCATCCCATGACACAGTAATGTGGCATCCCATGACACAGTAATGTGGCATCCCATGACACAGTAATGTGGCATCCCATGACACAGTAATGTGGCATCCCATGACACAGTAATGTGGCATCCCATGACACAGTAATGTGGCATCCCATGACACAGTAATGTGGCATCCCATGACACAGTAATGTGGCATCCCATGACACAGTAATGTGGCATCCCATGACACAGTAATGTGGCATCCCATGACACAGTAATGTGGCATCCCATGACACAGTAATGTGGCATCCCATGACACAGTAATGTGGCATCCCATGACACAGTAATGTGGCATCCCATGACACAGTAATGTGGCATCCCATGACACAGTAATGTGGCATCCCATGACACAGTAATGTGGCATCCCATGATACAGTAATGTGGCATCCCATGACACAGTAATGTGGCATCCCATGACACAGTAATGTGGCATCCCATGACACAGTAATGTGGCATCCCATGACACAGTAATGTGGCATCCCATGACACAGTAATGTGGCATCCCATGACACAGTAATGTGGCATCCCATGACACAGTAATGTGGCATCCCATGACACAGTAATGTGGCATCCCATGACACAGTAATGTGGCATCCCATGACACAGTAATGTGGCATCCCATGACACAGTAATGTGGCATCCCATGACACAGTAATGTGGCATCCCATGATACAGTAATGTGGCATCCCATGACACAGTAATGTGGCATCCCATGACACAGTAATGTGGCATCCCATGACACAGTAATGTGGCATCCCATGACACAGTAATGTGGCATCCCATGACACAGTAATGTGGCATCCCATGATACAGTAATGTGGCATCCCATGATACAGTAATGTGGCATCCCATGATACAGTAATGTGGCATCCCATGATACAGTAATGTGGCATCCCATGACACAGTAATGTGGCATCCCATGACACAGTAATGTGGCATCCCATGACACAGTAATGTGGCATCCCATGACACAGTAATGTGGCACCCCATGACACAGTAATGTGGCATCCCATGATACAGTAATGTGGCATCCCATGATACAGTAATGTGGCATCCCATGACACAGTAATGTGGCATCCCATGACACAGTAATGTGGCATCCCATGACACAGTAATGTGGCATCCCATGACACAGTAATGTGGCATCCCATGACACAGTAATGTGGCATCCCATGACACAGTAATGTGGCATCCCATGACACAGTAATGTGGCATCCCATGACACAGTAATGTGGCATCCCATGACACAGTAATGTGGCATCCCATGACACAGTAATGTGGCATCCCATGACACAGTAATGTGGCATCCCATGACACAGTAATGTGGCATCCCATGACACAGTAATGTGGCATCCCATGACACAGTAATGTGGCATCCCATGACACAGTAATGTGGCATCCCATGACACAGTAATGTGGCATCCCATGATACAGTAATGTGGCATCCCATGACACAGTAATGTGGCATCCCATGACACAGTAATGTGGCATCCCATGACACAGTAATGTGGCATCCCATGACACAGTAATGTGGCATCCCATGACACAGTAATGTGGCATCCCATGATACAGTAATGTGGCATCCCATGACACAGTAATGTGGCATCCCATGACACAGTAATGTGGCATCCCATGACACAGTAATGTGGCATCCCATGACACAGTAATGTGGCATCCCATGACACAGTAATGTGGCATCCCATGACACAGTAATGTGGCATCCCATGACACAGTAATGTGGCATCCCATGACACAGTAATGTGGCATCCCATGACACAGTAATGTGGCATCCCATGATACAGTAATGTGGCATCCCATGACACAGTAATGTGGCATCCCATGACACAGTAATGTGGCATCCCATGACACAGTAATGTGGCATCCCATGATACAGTAATGTGGCATCCCATGACACAGTAATGTGGCATCCCATGATACAGTAATGTGGCATCCCATGACACAGTAATGTGGCATCCCATGACACAGTAATGTGGCATCCCATGACACAGTAATGTGGCATCCCATGACACAGTAATGTGGCATCCCATGACACAGTAATGTGGCATCCCATGACACAGTAATGTGGCATCCCATGACACAGTAATGTGGCATCCCATGACACAGTAATGTGGCATCCCATGACACAGTAATGTGGCATCCCATGACACAGTAATGTGGCATCCCATGACACAGTAATGTGGCATCCCATGATACAGTAATGTGGCATCCCATGACACAGTAATGTGGCATCCCATGACACAGTAATGTGGCATCCCATGATACAGTAATGTGGCATCCCATGACACAGTAATGTGGCATCCCATGACACAGTAATGTGGCATCCCATGACACAGTAATGTGGCATCCCATGACACAGTAATGTGGCATCCCATGACACAGTAATGTGGCATCCCATGACACAGTAATGTGGCATCCCATGACACAGTAATGTGGCATCCCATGACACAGTAATGTGGCATCCCATGATACAGTAATGTGGCATCCCATGACACAGTAATGTGGCATCCCATGACACAGTAATGTGGCATCCCATGACACAGTAATGTGGCATCCCATGACACAGTAATGTGGCATCCCATGACACAGTAATGTGGCATCCCATGACACAGTAATGTGGCATCCCATGATACAGTAATGTGGCATCCCATGACACAGTAATGTGGCATCCCATGACACAGTAATGTGGCATCCCATGACACAGTAATGTGGCATCCCATGACACAGTAATGTGGCATCCCATGACACAGTAATGTGGCATCCCATGACACAGTAATGTGGCATCCCATGACACAGTAATGTGGCATCCCATGACACAGTAATGTGGCATCCCATGACACAGTAATGTGGCATCCCATGACACAGTAATGTGGCATCCCATGACACAGTAATGTGGCATCCCATGACACAGTAATGTGGCATCCCATGACACAGTAATGTGGCATCCCATGACACAGTAATGTGGCATCCCATGACACAGTAATGTGGCATCCCATGACACAGTAATGTGGCATCCCATGACACAGTAATGTGGCATCCCATGACACAGTAATGTGGCATCCCATGACACAGTAATGTGGCATCCCATGACACAGTAATGTGGCATCCCATGACACAGTAATGTGGCATCCCATGACACAGTAATGTGGCATCCCATGACACAGTAATGTGGCATCCCATGACACAGTAATGTGGCATCCCATGACACAGTAATGTGGCATCCCATGACACAGTAATGTGGCATCCCATGACACAGTAATGTGGCATCCCATGACACAGTAATGTGGCATCCCATGATACAGTAATGTGGCATCCCATGACACAGTAATGTGGCATCCCATGATACAGTAATGTGGCATCCCATGATACAGTAATGTGGCATCCCATGACACAGTAATGTGGCATCCCATGACACAGTAATGTGGCATCCCATGACACAGTAATGTGGCATCCCATGACACAGTAATGTGGCATCCCATGACACAGTAATGTGGCATCCCATGACACAGTAATGTGGCATCCCATGACACAGTAATGTGGCATCCCATGACACAGTAATGTGGCATCCCATGACACAGTAATGTGGCATCCCATGACACAGTAATGTGGCATCCCATGACACAGTAATGTGGCATCCCATGACACAGTAATGTGGCATCCCATGACACAGTAATGTGGCATCCCATGACACAGTAATGTGGCATCCCATGACACAGTAATGTGGCATCCCATGACACAGTAATGTGGCATCCCATGACACAGTAATGTGGCATCCCATGACACAGTAATGTGGCATCCCATGACACAGTAATGTGGCATCCCATGACACAGTAATGTGGCATCCCATGACACAGTAATGTGGCATCCCATGACACAGTAATGTGGCATCCCATGACACAGTAATGTGGCATCCCATGACACAGTAATGTGGCATCCCATGACACAGTAATGTGGCATCCCATGACACAGTAATGTGGCATCCCATGACACAGTAATGTGGCATCCCATGACACAGTAATGTGGCATCCCATGACACAGTAATGTGGCATCCCATGACACAGTAATGTGGCATCCCATGATACAGTAATGTGGCATCCCATGACACAGTAATGTGGCATCCCATGACACAGTAATGTGGCATCCCATGACACAGTAATGTGGCATCCCATGACACAGTAATGTGGCATCCCATGACACAGTAATGTGGCATCCCATGACACAGTAATGTGGCATCCCATGACACAGTAATGTGGCATCCCATGACACAGTAATGTGGCATCCCATGACACAGTAATGTGGCATCCCATGACACAGTAATGTGGCATCCCATGACACAGTAATGTGGCATCCCATGACACAGTAATGTGGCATCCCATGACACAGTAATGTGGCATCCCATGACACAGTAATGTGGCATCCCATGACACAGTAATGTGGCATCCCATGATACAGTAATGTGGCATCCCATGATACAGTAATGTGGCATCCCATGACACAGTAATGTGGCATCCCATGACACAGTAATGTGGCATCCCATGATACAGTAATGTGGCATCCCATGACACAGTAATGTGGCATCCCATGACACAGTAATGTGGCATCCCATGACACAGTAATGTGGCATCCCATGATACAGTAATGTGGCATCCCATGACACAGTAATGTGGCATCCCATGACACAGTAATGTGGCATCCCATGACACAGTAATGTGGCATCCCATGACACAGTAATGTGGCATCCCATGACACAGTAATGTGGCATCCCATGATACAGTAATGTGGCATCCCATGACACAGTAATGTGGCATCCCATGATACAGTAATGTGGCATCCCATGATACAGTAATGTGGCATCCCATGACACAGTAATGTGGCATCCCATGACACAGTAATGTGGCATCCCATGATACAGTAATGTGGCATCCCATGACACAGTAATGTGGCATCCCATGATACAGTAATGTGGCATCCCATGACACAGTAATGTGGCATCCCATGACACAGTAATGTGGCATCCCATGACACAGTAATGTGGCATCCCATGACACAGTAATGTGGCATCCCATGACACAGTAATGTGGCATCCCATGACACAGTAATGTGGCATCCCATGACACAGTAATGTGGCATCCCATGATACAGTAATGTGGCATCCCATGACACAGTAATGTGGCATCCCATGACACAGTAATGTGGCATCCCATGATACAGTAATGTGGCATCCCATGACACAGTAATGTGGCATCCCATGACACAGTAATGTGGCATCCCATGACACAGTAATGTGGCATCCCATGACACAGTAATGTGGCATCCCATGACACAGTAATGTGGCATCCCATGACACAGTAATGTGGCATCCCATGATACAGTAATGTGGCATCCCATGACACAGTAATGTGGCATCCCATGACACAGTAATGTGGCATCCCATGACACAGTAATGTGGCATCCCATGACACAGTAATGTGGCATCCCATGACACAGTAATGTGGCATCCCATGACACAGTAATGTGGCATCCCATGACACAGTAATGTGGCATCCCATGACACAGTAATGTGGCATCCCATGACACAGTAATGTGGCATCCCATGACACAGTAATGTGGCATCCCATGACACAGTAATGTGGCATCCCATGATACAGTAATGTGGCATCCCATGATACAGTAATGTGGCATCCCATGATACAGTAATGTGGCATCCCATGACACAGTAATGTGGCATCCCATGACACAGTAATGTGGCATCCCATGACACAGTAATGTGGCATCCCATGACACAGTAATGTGGCATCCCATGACACAGTAATGTGGCATCCCATGACACAGTAATGTGGCATCCCATGACACAGTAATGTGGCATCCCATGACACAGTAATGTGGCATCCCATGACACAGTAATGTGGCATCCCATGACACAGTAATGTGGCATCCCATGACACAGTAATGTGGCATCCCATGACACAGTAATGTGGCATCCCATGACACAGTAATGTGGCATCCCATGACACAGTAATGTGGCATCCCATGACACAGTAATGTGGCATCCCATGACACAGTAATGTGGCATCCCATGACACAGTAATGTGGCATCCCATGACACAGTAATGTGGCATCCCATGACACAGTAATGTGGCATCCCATGACACAGTAATGTGGCATCCCATGACACAGTAATGTGGCATCCCATGACACAGTAATGTGGCATCCCATGACACAGTAATGTGGCATCCCATGACACAGTAATGTGGCATCCCATGACACAGTAATGTGGCATCCCATGATACAGTAATGTGGCATCCCATGACACAGTAATGTGGCATCCCATGACACAGTAATGTGGCATCCCATGACACAGTAATGTGGCATCCCATGATACAGTAATGTGGCATCCCATGACACAGTAATGTGGCATCCCATGACACAGTAATGTGGCATCCCATGACACAGTAATGTGGCATCCCATGACACAGTAATGTGGCATCCCATGACACAGTAATGTGGCATCCCATGACACAGTAATGTGGCATCCCATGACACAGTAATGTGGCATCCCATGACACAGTAATGTGGCATCCCATGACACAGTAATGTGGCATCCCATGACACAGTAATGTGGCATCCCATGACACAGTAATGTGGCATCCCATGATACAGTAATGTGGCATCCCATGACACAGTAATGTGGCATCCCATGACACAGTAATGTGGCATCCCATGACACAGTAATGTGGCATCCCATGACACAGTAATGTGGCATCCCATGACACAGTAATGTGGCATCCCATGACACAGTAATGTGGCATCCCATGACACAGTAATGTGGCATCCCATGATACAGTAATGTGGCATCCCATGACACAGTAATGTGGCATCCCATGACACAGTAATGTGGCATCCCATGACACAGTAATGTGGCATCCCATGATACAGTAATGTGGCATCCCATGACACAGTAATGTGGCATCCCATGACACAGTAATGTGGCATCCCATGACACAGTAATGTGGCATCCCATGAATGTGGCATCCCATGACACAGTAATGTGGCATCCCATGACACAGTAATGTGGCATCCCATGACACAGTAATGTGGCATCCCATGACACAGTAATGTGGCATCCCATGACACAGTAATGTGGCATCCCATGACACAGTAATGTGGCATCCCATGACACAGTAATGTGGCATCCCATGACACAGTAATGTGGCATCCCATGATACAGTAATGTGGCAT
Source organism: Cherax quadricarinatus (assembly GCF_038502225.1). Taxonomy (NCBI): domain Eukaryota; kingdom Metazoa; phylum Arthropoda; class Malacostraca; order Decapoda; family Parastacidae; genus Cherax; species Cherax quadricarinatus. The sequence continues at coordinate 2,708 of NW_027199636.1, read as the reverse complement.
CCCATGACACAGTAATGTGGCATCCCATGATACAGTAATGTGGCATCCCATGACACAGTAATGTGGCATCCCATGACACAGTAATGTGGCATCCCATGACACAGTAATGTGGCATCCCATGACACAGTAATGTGGCATCCCATGACACAGTAATGTGGCATCCCATGACACAGTAATGTGGCCCATGACCAGTAATGTGGCATCCCATGACACAGTAATGTGTCCCATGACACAGTAATGTGGCATCCCATGATACAGTAATGTGGCATCCCATGACACAGTAATGTGGCATCCCATGACACAGTAATGTGGCATCCCATGACACAGTAATGTGGCATCCCATGATACAGTAATGTGGCATCCCATGACACAGTAATGTGGCATCCCATGATACAGTAATGTGGCATCCCATGACACAGTAATGTGGCATCCCATGATACAGTAATGTGGCATCCCATGACACAGTAATGTGGCATCCCATGACACAGTAATGTGGCATCCCATGACACAGTAATGTGGCATCCCATGACACAGTAATGTGGCATCCCATGACACAGTAATGTGGCATCCCATGACACAGTAATGTGGCATCCCATGACACAGTAATGTGGCATCCCATGACACAGTAATGTGGCATCCCATGACACAGTAATGTGGCATCCCATGACACAGTAATGTGGCATCCCATGACACAGTAATGTGGCATCCCATGACACAGTAATGTGGCATCCCATGACACAGTAATGTGGCATCCCATGACACAGTAATGTGGCATCCCATGACACAGTAATGTGGCATCCCATGACACAGTAATGTGGCATCCCATGACACAGTAATGTGGCATCCCATGACACAGTAATGTGGCATCCCATGACACAGTAATGTGGCATCCCATGACACAGTAATGTGGCATCCCATGACACAGTAATGTGGCATCCCATGACACAGTAATGTGGCATCCCATGACACAGTAATGTGGCATCCCATGACACAGTAATGTGGCATCCCATGACACAGTAATGTGGCATCCCATGACACAGTAATGTGGCATCCCATGACACAGTAATGTGGCATCCCATGACACAGTAATGTGGCATCCCATGACACAGTAATGTGGCATCCCATGACACAGTAATGTGGCATCCCATGACACAGTAATGTGGCATCCCATGACACAGTAATGTGGCATCCCATGACACAGTAATGTGGCATCCCATGACACAGTAATGTGGCATCCCATGACACAGTAATGTGGCATGACACAGTAATGTGGCATCCCATGACACAGTAATGTGGCATCCCATGACACAGTAATGTGGCATCCCATGACACAGTAATGTGGCATCCCATGACACAGTAATGTGGCATCCCATGACACAGTAATGTGGCATCCCATGACACAGTAATGTGGCATCCCATGACACAGTAATGTGGCATCCCATGACACAGTAATGTGGCATCCCATGACACAGTAATGTGGCATCCCATGACACAGTAATGTGGCATCCCATGACACAGTAATGTGGCATCCCATGACACAGTAATGTGGCATCCCATGATACAGTAATGTGGCATCCCATGATACAGTAATGTGGCATCCCATGACACAGTAATGTGGCATCCCATGATACAGTAATGTGGCATCCCATGACACAGTAATGTGGCATCCCATGATACAGTAATGTGGCATCCCATGACACAGTAATGTGGCATCCCATGACACAGTAATGTGGCATCCCATGACACAGTAATGTGGCATCCCATGACACAGTAATGTGGCATCCCATGACACAGTAATGTGGCATCCCATGATACAGTAATGTGGCATCCCATGACACAGTAATGTGGCATCCCATGATACAGTAATGTGGCATCCCATGACACAGTAATGTGGCATCCCATGATACAGTAATGTGGCATCCCATGACACAGTAATGTGGCATCCCATGATACAGTAATGTGGCATCCCATGACACAGTAATGTGGCATCCCATGATACAGTAATGTGGCATCCCATGACACAGTAATGTGGCATCCCATGACACAGTAATGTGGCATCCCATGACACAGTAATGTGGCATCCCATGACACAGTAATGTGGCATCCCATGACACAGTAATGTGGCATCCCATGATACAGTAATGTGGCATCCCATGACACAGTAATGTGGCATCCCATGACACAGTAATGTGGCATCCCATGACACAGTAATGTGGCATCCCATGATACAGTAATGTGGCATCCCATGACACAGTAATGTGGCATCCCATGACACAGTAATGTGGCATCCCATGACACAGTAATGTGGCATCCCATGACACAGTAATGTGGCATCCCATGACACAGTAATGTGGCATCCCATGACACAGTAATGTGGCATCCCATGACACAGTAATGTGGCATCCCATGACACAGTAATGTGGCATCCCATGACACAGTAATGTGGCATCCCATGACACAGTAATGTGGCATCCCATGACACAGTAATGTGGCATCCCATGATACAGTAATGTGGCATCCCATGACACAGTAATGTGGCATCCCATGACACAGTAATGTGGCATCCCATGACACAGTAATGTGGCATCCCATGATACAGTAATGTGGCATCCCATGACACAGTAATGTGGCATCCCATGACACAGTAATGTGGCATCCCATGACACAGTAATGTGGCATCCCATGACACAGTAATGTGGCATCCCATG
>NW_027199635.1:0-29798 GCF_038502225.1 Cherax quadricarinatus | reverse complement strand
TGATGAAAGATTGAATATCAGATTGGAGGGAGAGAGTATGGAGGAGGTGAATGTATTCAGATATTTGGGAGTGGACGTGTCAGCGGATGGGTCTATGAAAGATGAGGTGAATCATAGAATTGATGAGGGAAAAAGGGTGAGTGGTGCACTTAGGAGTCTGTGGAGACAAAGAACTTTGTCCTTGGAGGCAAAGAGGGGAATGTATGAGAGTATAGTTTTACCAACGCTCTTATATGGGTGTGAAGCGTGGGTGATGAATGTTGCAGCGAGGAGAAGGCTGGAGGCAGTGGAGATGTCATGTCTGAGGGCAATGTGTGGTGTGAATATAATGCAGAGAATTCGTAGTTTGGAAGTTAGGAGGAGGTGCGGGATTACCAAAACTGTTGTCCAGAGGGCTGAGGAAGGGTTGTTGAGGTGGTTCGGACATGTAGAGAGAATGGAGCGAAACAGAATGACTTCAAGAGTGTATCAGTCTGTAGTGGAAGGAAGGCGGGGTAGGGGTCGGCCTAGGAAAGGTTGGAGGGAGGGGGTAAAGGAGGTTTTGTGTGCGAGGGGCTTGGACTTCCAGCAGGCATGCGTGAGCGTGTTTGATAGGAGTGAATGGAGACAAATGGTTTTTAATACTTGACGTGCTGTTGGAGTGTGAGCAAAGTAACATTTATGAAGGGATTCAGGGAAACCGGCAGGCCGGACTTGAGTCCTGGAGATGGGAAGTACAGTGCCTGCACTCTGAAGGAGGGGTGTTAATGTTGCAGTTTAAAATATATATATATATATATATATATATATATATATATATATATATATATATATATATATATATATATATATATATATATATATATATATGTCGTGCCGAATATGTAAAACTGGTCAATTAGCAAGAACTCATTTAAAATTAAGTCCTTTCTAAAATTTTCTCTTATACGTTTAAAGATATATTTTTTTCATTAATGTTAATGTAAAAAATTTTAATTTTGCTCCAAAAGAATCTTAGAAAACTTACCTAACCTTATTATAACAAGAACAATTTATTTTAGCCTAACCCAACTAAATATATTTTAGATTTGTTTACAGTAATTTAATACTAAACAAACACAGTGAAATATATTTTTTTCGTTAGGTTCAGAATGATTTTGGCGAAATTATTGCATACACAAATTTTCACTTGTCCTATATGGCAAGATGAGCGTTGCTATTTAAGCCAAGATCGCAAGTTCTGCCTATTCGGCACGACATATATATATATATATATATATATATATATATATATATATATATATATATATATATATATATATATATATATATATATATATATATATATATATATATATATATATATATATATATATATATATATATATATATATATATATATATATATATATATATATATATATATATATATATATATATATATATATATATATATATATATATATATATATATATATATATATATATATATATATATATATATATATATATATATATATATATATATATATATATATATATATATATATATATATATATATATTATATATATACATATATGTCTTATGACGATTGTCTAACTATACTATGGAGATTTACACATTCCCGGTGAATCATTGTAACTGTGACAATATTTATGTATATATATAATTCCGCCCTTTGATGAATGGGCCCTATTTAACTCACTTTCATAAAAAAAACGAAAATCTTTTTGAGTTGATTAGTTAAGTTAACGATTTTACTTTGGAGTTATGGTCATCCTTAAAGAAAGTTGAAGGCTATTCTGCCACTTTAAACCCTTGTTGCGAACAGAGTTTTCTCCTGGACTGAAGTCAACCGGTTATCCGAGTACACTAGAGGTATCAAATGAATCGGATAGTTTCTCTGTACACAACAAATGGGGACACTTGTCCGGGATCATTGATCCGACACGTTCTCTAAATTTACTCCTTCTTTAAGATATCTAAAAAAGTTAGGGTTTGATGATTTGTCACTGGGCACTTTAAAAACGTTGAAGTTACAAACTTGTTGGCCGTTAGCACGTTACCTTGGGATACCTTATAATAGGCACTGTAGTGCTGAAACCCTAGACTCGCTGAGTTTGATATCGCAATGGGATGGTTCAGTTAATCAAAATATCACTGAGGAACCTGATACCGAACTTTTAATATTTTCTCTGCCTCTTAGAGGTCAAGTATGTTCAACTCCGTCGGTCATGTAGAGTGAACCTGACTTTATAGTTAATGAACATTCCCTTCCAAATTACCAGCATAGTTTGACAAGAACCGGCGCCCGCCCGAAGAGATTCAGACAATCCTAACGTTACTCCCTCTTTTCCTCTTTACCCTTTGGACATGTGTCCAAAGAGCAGTTTGAGAAAGTTGAGTGTCTCCTGCTGTTGTATAATGCACAGATTGAGGCCCAACGTCTACTAAGAGAGGAGGAATTCCGTAGGGAAGTCCCTCGAATAGAGGCGCTAAGGAGCGAACTCTCAAGGGGGGAAAATAAGGAAAAGGTTCAGATAACCTTTCATTTACAGAAGCAGGCGCTCATGGTGCCTAGATTAAACGACCAAGATTTAGATGTATTTTTAAAGATATTCGAAAATCAAGTCCGCGTACTAGGTTGTCAAAAAGAACGTTGGGCTTCTTTACTCCATTACTTCTTTACTCCATGTACTCCCCCTTCCGTACGAGCAATATGTGCAGCACCATGTCATAAAGAAGGTCCTCCTGGAGACATCTGGCTTACTCCGTGTTTCGTAACTTAACACGGCAACCATCTCAGTCCTACATTGATTTTGCGTGACAAAAAAAAAAGTGTCCTTCGACAATTGGTATAGGGCTTCTTGGGTAAATTCCCTAGAAAATCTAAAATAGGTTATATTAGTGGAGAACTTCTATACTAATTTGCCAGAGAACTTGCTTAAGTGCCTCGTTTGGTATCCTAAGACAAATTTACTAGAGACCGCAGCATTGGCAGATAATCACGAGGTCTCCCAAATACTTGTTCGAAGAGAATGAAAAAGGGAGCAGAAAAAATCCGTTCCAAAGAAAGAACGGCCCAAGTTACATAAGTAACCCTTCGATAGGGGCTTTCTGGACACCTACACCGCAGACAGGTAGGTTTGGTTTTCGACCCGACTCTCCTAGCAACCAAGGAATATCGAAGGAAGTTGTCGTCAAGTGTTCATATTGTGCAAGAAGGGGACATTCTAGTAATCAGTGCTTTAAACGAGGAAGGGACTTGAAAAGTACACAAAAATCTCGCCTTGCGATGCAAATCATGTCATCGTCTGAGTCTAAAGGAGCTTCTAAACTTAGTTCCTAATACGATTCCCAAGGATCGAGAAATCATTGTGCTAAGTGACTATATCCCGAACTCATTTCCTAGGAAAACGTGTCTCGTGCTATGAACCCTTAACATTCCATGACTAAAGTGGGAATCACACTGGATCATATTTAACCTAGCTAAAGAAAGATGTACTACCCCTCTCCCAAGACTCGTATGCCAACCTTCATGTTTTGTTGCAGGCTTATGGCGGCACTATCAAGGTCTTATTCATAAGGTTTATCTCCAGACGCCATTATTTCACGGCTGGGTTTCTATCGGCATATCCACAGACTTCGCCGTTACGGAAGTAGAGTTACTTTCGGGCACTGAGTTAGAAAGTCAAGGCATATGCAAAGAGCCGGTGATTTTTTTTTAAAATACCACCCCCGACAATTATGCGATAAAAGCCAGTAGCGAAGGACCTACCCTATTTCCCTTAAACTTCATAACCAGGGCTATGGCACGGAGTTCCCAAGCTCCCTTGGGTTCCGAGGCTCCCCCACCTCCAGTGGGATTAGGACTGGATGTCCTTTTTGAGGAACCTGCAGACTCCGACCCTCGGATTCTTAAAACTCCGGTCTTGGACTCTTTTCTAGATCCGTCCAGAATTGGTGGATCTTTCCAAACGCCGAACTGGAAAAAATTCACCTGCTATTTCTTATCCAGGCCTTCCCTCTTCTGTTGCCTCAGTACCACACAATCTTCCTGTACCTACACCTCCAGAAAGAAGTAAACCATCAGAAAAAGAAACCAGGAAATCATAAAATGATGAGCACAGTGAACAAGACTATGATCTCACAGATGCAGCTGTTGGAAGGAATCCTCACTACTCAAACCAGACCTCAATGACCTTATCAGAGATCTTGGTTTGATAAAGTCAAATGCTGAGCTTTTGATTTCAAGGCTCTAAGAATGGGATTTGGTGGATGAAATTATGCAAGTGACAAGCCAAAGAAAACGTCACGAACATTTCTCAAGCTTCTTCACTAATGAAGACAAGTTGTGCTACTGTAATGATGTATCACACATGTTTGATGCATTTGGAATTGCATGCAATCCAAATAAGTGGAGACTCTTCATTGACAGCTCCTCCAGAAGCCTAAAAGCTGTACTTCTGCACAATGGGAACTAATATCCATTTCTTTCCATGGCTCAATCAGTGCATTTTAAGGAGGATTACAACATTGCCAAACTTCTACTGTTAGCTTTGAACTCTGATAAGTATGGATGGGAAGGGGGGGGGGTACTGGAAACTTTAAATTGTGGTATTTTTGATGGGATTCCAAGAGGTTTTACCAAGTTTCCCCGCTATCTCTGTCACTGGAATAGTAGAGAAAGAACAGCACATTACCACAGGAAGCACTGCCCTCAAAGGACTGAGTTCTCGGTAGGAAGATATAATATCAAACATAAACCATTGGTGGATCCTCAAAAGATTCTGTTACCTCCATTACACATCAAACTAGGGCTAATGAAACAGTTTGTTACAGCTCTTGACAAAGAGTCTGCAGCCTTCAAGTATCTTCAAGACTTCTTTCCCAAACTGTCAGAGGCAAAGGTGAAGGCTGGCATCTTCACTGGACCACAAGTCAGGAAAATCATGGTGTGCTCAGAATTTCCAAAGAAGTTCACAGAGAAGGAAAAGGAAGCCTGGGAGAGTTTTGTTGCTTTAGCACTGGGCTTTCAGGGCAACAACAAGGCTAACAATTATGTGGATGTTGATAAATTACACACATGTGCAACTCTTGGGTATCTTTATCGAGGAAACGTTTCGCCACACAGTGGCTTCATCAGTCCATACGTAGGAGAAACTTGAAGAACAGGAGGAGAATGAGGTAATCAGTCCCTCAACCTTGAGTCGATGTGTTCAGTCCATCAATCTTGAATAGAATACGGCATATCAGCGGAGAAGCAGCTTATAAACCGTATGGCAGGAGAGGTGCAGCAGTCATAGGTCGTGTCACATTTGTTCAATGTGGAAGTAGGTCGTGCCCAAGAATTAGGCAAGCGAAGAATTCCTAAGTATTAAGATCCCAAGAAGTTGCAGTGTCTGACAGATTTGTAGATGAATGGTTCAGAGAACCGACATGTTGATAAATTAGACACATGTGCAACTCGTGGGTATCAAGATACCCAAGAGTTGCACATGTGTCTAATTTATCAACATGTCGGTTCTCTGAACCATTCATCTACAAATATGGGGATGTTGTTGAGACCTTGGTAAAAAGCTATGGTCAGAGGGCTGTAGGATGTCCTTTTAGGTCCATATTCTTGATGCTCATCTTGTCAATTTCAAGGAGATAGGAGCATACTCAGAGGAGCAAAACGAGCGCTTCCACCAGATATCAGGGATCTTATAATGAAATCATGATGAGAAAGTACATTTAGGGGCTTAAACGGGAAAATGTTTTGTTGCACGCTCGCAAATCTAGAAAAACTGTTCAATTTTTACTTTGTAAAATGTTTGACAGTTTAAAATAAAATTTATGTAAATTTTATTTATTTTATCATGTTTTTGTTTTACATCCAAAACTAGCAAAAAGTTTTGAAATTTAGCCATTTTTCTGTCAAAAATTCATCCTGTAAACCACAAAAGCAAAGTTTAAAACTTATAATGGGCATATTTTCTTGTTTTGCAATAAAAGGAGATGGAAAATAACACTTTCCAGGAGCAAAAATTGCGTTGCATAGTGTTATATATCAACTCTGTATAAACGCCAAATTCCCAGGAGTAGAGGAGATCGAAGCGATGAAGCTCAAATTACTATACATTATTAAGGGGCTACGAGTCAAACTTACAGATGCAGAAGACACTATACCTTCCAACAGACGATATATGTTTTGAAATGCGTTCACTAACCTGGATTAGGCCATGAGGGAAGCTTGATCTTTCCTGCCTCACAACACTCTTATTTTAAGGAGAGGGAAGGGGTATGACCAGCTTCCACTAGAGGGTTTATTCACTGGAGAGACTGCCTGTCACTACTCCACTTCATCTGCTTGCAATTTATATACAAGGCCCATCTCCGTGAATATACTGCACTTTCATCGTGACTGACGAAGTGAAGAAATCGACTCGAGGCTGCAGGTCAGGGCAAGCTGGACAGGCATCGTCATATCAAGAATTCCATGTTTTACTCTATTCACGACAATGGTGAGCAGCATTTGAGAAAGTGGCTCCTGTACAGCCCATCAATAGGTGCTGTTTATCGCTTTTATTGTACTATTATGTCAAGCGGATGTGACAGGTTTTCCAGCAAGGATGGCTTTAATGACTGGAAAAAAGCAAAGGAAAAAATGAAAATTCATGAAAAAGTCAAGTCACCGAAATTCTGTGCTCAAGTTTAATCTTCGATGCAAGGACTCCTCTCATGTTGATAGGCAGTTGGTGAAATAAGTGCATGAAAGCAATAAATTCTGGTGTGAAGTATTGCACCGTGTTGTGGCAGTCTCTTAAACTGAGAGAGGTCTGGCATTTAGGGGTATTGAAGAGATCATAGAATCTAAGCATAATGGGAACTTTTAGGAATTATGAAACTTTATGCACAATTTGATCCATTTCTGATGGGACACCTTAAAGAATCAGGCAATCCTCGAAGTGGTAAGCAGTCATATTTATTACCAACAGTCTACGAAGAAATTGTTCTGCTGATGGCGAAATATGTTAGGAATTATATTGTGACAGAGCTTAAAGCTGCAAAGTACTTCTCAGTTTCAGCTGACTCAACACCAGACCTGGCTCATGTTGACCAGCTAACAGTGATTGTGCGATATGTCCTTTCTGGAAAGCCGGTAGATTTTTAACTTTCCTGCAGACTGGCTCTCATCAGGCTGAAGTGCTGTCTGCATCTCTGCTAGAATTTCTAGAAAAAGAAGGTACTAATTTTGAAGACTGCAGAGGGCAGTCCTACGACAAAGCCAGTAATATGTTCGGTTGCTACAAAGGAACGCAGAAAAGATTTAAAAATAAGAACTCAGCAGCAGTTTTCATTCCCTGTGTTGCTCACTCACTGAATCTCGCAGGACAGGCTGCTGCTTCTTGCTGTGTGGAAGCTGTTAGTTATTTTGGCTATATACAGAGCTTATTCACCTTTTTTTCTGTGTCAACACGCAGATGGGCAAATCTAATGAAATCTTTGGAGGGAACAAAAAGATTACTAACTGTGAAGTCTCTTTCAGGCACTCGTTGGTCAGCAAGAGCTGATGCTACTGAAGCCCTTGTACATGGATATAACTCTTTTCAAAATGCCCTCAGAGATATTGAAAGTGGCTTGGAGCAAACAGCCGAAGCAAGACATGAAGCTCGGGCATTAGGAGACTGCTCTGAAGGCTAAGATCTGGAACATAATCCTTATACGGTTCAACTGTACAAGCAAAGCTTTCCAAGGTGATGATGTTGACCTGAAGAAGGTAGTGGATTTTACTGATTCTTTGGAAGGATTTCTGAAATGAATTCGAGATAGGTATGAAGAACTGGAACTGGATGCTAGGAACAAATCTGGCAACACAGACTACAAATTAACTACAAGCAGGAAAAGAAAGAGAAACAAGCAATATGATGCAAACCCAACTTCAGTCTCAGAGGAAGTTGCTTTGTCTCCCAAAGGAAAATTCAGATGTGAAACTTTCAATGGCGTTTTACATCAGTTGTATGTTGCCTTACAACAACGCAGGGTAGCATACCAAGCAGTGTATGGCAGGTTCAATGTAAGAGTCAACTTATGCAATCTAACTGATGCAGAGATAACAAATGAGGCTAACAAACTAATCAGTGTTTACCCTCAAGACTTTAGTAGTGTGTTTGTTGAGGAAATTGTCTAGTTTGCAGCCTTTGCCAAGCTCAGGTCATGTCTCACTCCATCTTAACAGGCAGTTTTATTACATGATGAAGGGCTTGCTTATACCTTTCCAGGCGTTAATGTAGCCCTTAGAATATATTTTAGCACGATGGCCACTATTTGTTCGGAAGGTCGTTCAGCAAATCGACACTGACAAAGAATTATCTTAGAATGAAAATGACCCACGAAAGACTGACTGCTCTGTGCCTATTGGATGTTGAGAGCAGTGTCCTCTAGAAGATACAGTTTGATGAGTTCGTTTAAGATCTGACAGATGCTAAGTGTAGAAAGACTTTTTGTAGATATTGCAGTGTGATCATGTGATCCATAAATGTGATGGATGGTTTGCTAATTCCAGTTACTTATGTAATGTTTGATTTGTAAATTTGGCGATTTGCTGCAGACTGGAAAGATTATGTAAGAAATTTACTTATCCCAGTCAAATAGCTTCAAAAGTATTTTATGTATTAATGTATTAGGGTAAATTATTATTATAATAAAAAAGAAGCGCTAAACCAGTATTAGGGTAAATATGTATGTAAACTGTAAATATGTATTTATGAATTAGGGTAAATATGTATGAAAAGAATAAATGTGTGTATTTATGTATTTATTTTAGTGTAAATACAATAGCATCTTATACAGCAGAATGTAAAAAAGAAAAACTTTGCAGTGATGTTCACAATTTCAACAATAATATCACTACAACTTTTCTGAAAACCAGTAATTTATATCACTACTAGAAAGTTAACTGATTTATTTAATAAATTATACTAAACTATTTGAGAGATTTTTTTTAGAAATTATATGATCAAATTATTATTCAATATTTTTTTTATAATTTAATAGATTAAACTTATTTGTGATTAAATTTTACAGAGAAATTCAATTTTTATACTTGTGTTATCTTAGCCAGGCAACATATACTTTTATTCTTACTTGTTATATATCATATATTCCTTATGAAATTATTATTATACAAATTTGTTTCTCTAATACAAATTTTTTTCATCGGTACAGTTTTTTTTTCATCGGTACAAATTTTTCCTCATCGGTATAAATTTCTCTTTTGATGTTGTCCTGTCTCCTATAATAAATTATCACAGTCAACGGAATATCTGTATTTTTCTATTTTTATCCTAGAACTTCTACGCCAAAAGACATGAATAAACATAGGGTACATATTATAATTATGATGGAGTTGCATGATTTAACTAAAGTGTCCTGGAGGTGTACCACCGTAAGACAATTAATTTTTAAAGTGTTCTTTAAGGTCCAAAGTTAATTAAGGTGAAGAAGTTTTTCTTGGCCGCTATGAGCTGAACCTCTCCTAATAGGTGTTAATTTTTACGAAAAGTGATTGAATTAGTTTATTTATTGATGTTAGACGGTTTTGATTTCTTTTTTATAAATTACAATATTTTAATCTAAATGTCTTGTTGGTCGGTCGGTCGTTAGACCCATTAGCAAATTATTATATAAAAGATATATATAGTTAGATACCGAAGGCGTGACACCAAAGATAAATAAATACTCATCGGTAATTATATTATACTGTAGATGGGATATGTTATAATTTGAAAATTGTAGTCGAAGTCATTCTTAAGTCAATAAAATTGAGACAAATAAAATCAGACGTTTTCTTCGAAACCCAACATATATTTCTCGAAAACTGCTGTTTATCATTCATTTTAGTTCATTTCTAATTTGTAATTCAATTTACTTTCCATGTAGAGGCCCCCCCCCCCAAGGTCTAAATCCGGCAGTGTCCAACACCCTTGATGAAAGTGCAACATTTTCGCGGAGACTCGTGGACTGTACATATCCACTCCATGCCGAGGGACAGATTACCTCAAATGCCTCATCTTTTAACTTTCTCTGCAAATGACTGGATTAGGCACTGGCTGGCGGAACGTCTCCAGAATAAAGATACATAAATATTGCACAAGCGTCTCATTTATTAACTTGTAGGTTGTCTAAAATATTTATTCAAAGTCTTTGATGAAGTGACGAGGATAGAAAAGCTTGGAAAATACTTTTTGTCTCTGTGATCTTTAACGCGACCGAATAGTTGATAAGAGGTATGCGCAGAGAAGGCAACAGAAATTGTGGAGATTTAATGTGAACAACGAAGTAATTAGTATATCACCTCAGAAGATGTAGTTTTGAGGTGATCAGTCCCTTAGTCTGGAGAGGAGTTCTGCTTCATAGTGTGGAACATTACGAAACTGAAGCATTAGAATGGAGACTTACATACAGGCAAGGGCGCAGAAAATCTTGAAAAACAATACGAAGTTCAACGAACAGAAAATTTTAGGAAATTAGAACTATATCAGGGTACAACAAAATTTAATCACAAAATAGAGCGAGAAAATAATGTGAAGGATCTGGGAGTGATAATGTCAGAAGATCTCACCTTCAAAGACCATAAAAATGTATCTGTCTCATCTGATAGAAAACTGATAGGATGGATAATGAGAACCTTCAAAAATAGGAACGCCAAGCCCATGATGTTTCTCTTCAAATCGCTTGTTCTCTCTAGGCTGGAATATTGCTCTACACTAACTGCTTCTTTTAAGCGAGGTGAAATTGCTGACCTGGAGAATGTAGAGTGAACAAAAAGATACAAAACATCCAGACCATGGGAAAACCTGGGTAGCCACAGCCACTCAAAACGGAGAGGTTTTTTAGTGCCAGGAAGGAAAAAGAACTTGCAGGAAATGGCAGAAATCGTACACCAAATCCAGTCATTTATGGAGTGGAATCACAGTCGATGGCCTCCACTCCAAACCAACAGATACAGATATTAGTGCCGGAAAAAGAGTCCCCCCCTTCCCAGTACCACCATTACCACCAATCAGATTACATCCTTCTTTGCAAATATACAGGGTCTAAAGCCAGCAACAAACAACAAAATACCTGTCATCCGTGGACTGCTTGCAGAGGCAAATGCAATGTTTGCGGCTTTCACTGAGAAGATCGAGAACCAAAATCTAGTCATTGTGATAGTCTACAAGCCTCCATATACAACGTCCCAACAATTCCAGGAACAGCTGTTGAGAATTGACCACTGTCTGGAAAACCTTCCAGCTCCTGCCCCCAACATCTTGCTCCTAGGGGATTTCAACTTAAGACACCTAAAATGGAGGAATATAGCAAATAATGTTGTTGCAGTGATAACACCAGGAGGCAGCTAAGACGAGAACTCTCACACACACGAGCTTTTAAATCTCTGCACAAAATTCAACTTAAACCATCAAATAATAGAGCCTACTAGATTGGAGAATACACTGGACCTCATCTTCACTAACAATGATGATCTGATACGAAATGTCACCATATCAAAAACAATATACTCAGATCACAACATAATCGAGGTTCAGACATGTATGCGCGGAGCCCCAGACCGACAAAATGAGATCAGTCACGAGGGAGCCTTCACCAAATTCAACTTCAATAACAAGAACATAAAGTGGGACCAAGTAAACCAAGTCCTAAATGATATAAGCTGGGAAGATAGACTAAGCAACACAGACCCCAACTTATGCCTAGAACAGATTAACTCTGTGGCACTCGATGTATGCTCAAGGCTTATTCCTTTAAGAAAAAGGAGGAGTAGATGTAAAATAGAAAGAGACAGGCGCTCCCTTTACAGGCGACGGAAAAGAATAACAGAGCGGCTAAAAGAGGCCAATATATCTGAAATGTGTAGAGAGACACTGGTCAGAGAAATAGCAAACATCGAACTTAAGCTAAAGGAATCTTATAGGAGTCAGGAATCGCGGGAAGAACTAAAAGCCATAAATGAAATCGAAAGAAACCCAAAGTATTTCTTTTCTTATGCCAAATCAAAGTCGAGAACAACATCCAGTATTGGGCCCCTACTTAAACAAGATGGGTCCTACACAGATGACAGCAAGGAAATGAGTGAGCTACTCAAGTCCCAATATGACTCAGTTTTTAGCAAGCCGCTAACCAGACTGAGAGTCGAAGATCTAAATGAATTTTTTATGAGAGAGCCACAGAATTTGGTAAACACAAGCCTATCTGATGTTATCCTGACGCCAAATGACTTCGAACAGGCGATAAATGACATGCCCATGCACTCTGCCCCAGGGCCAGACTCATGGAACTCCGTGTTCATCAAGAACTGCAAGAAGCCCCTATCACGTGCTTTTAACATCCTATGGAGAGGGAGCATGGACACTGGGGTCGTCCCACAGTTACTAAAAACAACAGACATAGCCCCACTCCACAAAGGGGGCAGTAAAGCAATAGCAAAGAACTACAGACCGATAGCACTAACATCCCATATCATAAAAATCTTTGAAAGGGTCCTAAGAAGCAAGATCGCCACCCATCTAGATACCCATCAGTTACACAACCCAGGGCAACATGGGTTTAGAGCAGGTCGCTCCTGTCTGTCCCAACTACTGGATCACTACGACAAGGTCCTAGATGCACTAGAAGACAAAAAGAATGCAGATGTAATATACACAGACTTTGCAAAAGCCTTCGACAAGTGTGACCATGGCGTAATAGCGCACAAAATGCGTGCTAAAGGAATAACAGGAAAAGTTGGTAGATGGATCTATAATTTCCTCACAAACAGAACACAAAGAGTAGTAGTCAACAGAGTAAAGTCTGAGGCGGCTACGGTGAAAAGCTCTGTTCCACAAGGCACAGTACTCGCTCCCATCTTGTTCCTCATCCTCATATCTGACATAGACAAGGATGTCAGCCACAGCACCGTGTCTTCCTTTGCAGATGACACCCGAATCTGCATGACAGTGTCTTCCATTGCAGACACTGCAAGGCTCCAGGCGGACATCAACCAAATCTTTCAATGGGCTGCAGAAAACAATATGAAGTTCAACGATGAGAAATTTCAATTACTCCGATATGGTAAACATGAGGAAATTAAAACTTCATCAGAGTATAAAACAAATTCCAGCCACAAAATAGAGCGAAAAACTAACGTCAAAGACCTGGGAGTGATCATGTCGGAGGATCTCACCTTCAAGGACCATAACATTGTATCAATCGCATCTGCTAGAAAAATGACAGGATGGATAATGAGAACCTTCAAAACTAGGGATGCCAAGCCCATGATGACACTCTTCAGGTCGCTTGTTCTATCTAGGCTGGAATATTGCTGCACACTAACAGCACCTTTCAAGGCAGGTGAAATTGCTGACCTAGAAAATGTACAGAGAACCTTCACGGCGCGCATAACGGAGATAAAACACCTCAATTACTGGGAGCGCTTGAAGTTCCTGAACCTGTACTCCCTGGAACGCAGGCGGGAGAGATACATGATTATATACACCTGGAAAATCCTAGAGGGACTAGTACCAAACTTGCACACGAAAATCACTCACTACGAAAGCAAAAGACTCGGCAGACGATGCAACATCCCCCCAATGAAAAGCAGGGGTGTCACTAGCACGTTAAGAGACAACACAATAAGTGTCAGGGGCCCAAGACTGTTCAACTGCCTCCCAGCATACATAAGGGGGATTACCAATAGACCCCTGGCTGTCTTCAAGCAGGCACTGGACAAGCACCTAAAGTCGGTACCTGACCAGCCGGGCTGTGGCTCGTACGTTGGATTGCGTGCAGCCAGCAGTAACAGCCTGGTTGATCAGGCCCTGATCCACCATGAGGCCTGGTCACAGACCGGGCCGCGGGGGCGTTGACCTCCGGAACTCTCTCCAGGTAAACAATATAGTTTTACTGTCTTCCCATTATGTCTTTGAATTTGTTTTGATAAAGCCATTCGATGGCGAAACGTCTACAATGAAGATTCCCAGATGTTGCATGTGTGTCTAGTTCATCTCAAACAAAACTTATCATTAAGACTATTTACAATACCATGTTTTCTAATGACATGAAATTAATGATACTTGGGCATACTGCAAGATTGGTCAAACAAGAGATTACCGGAGTTTAACCCTAGCAGGTGAAGATCACTAGGCTTCGGGATGGTCTGAGCCAGCCAGAGACAGAATATAGCTTAAGAGGCGAGAGCCTAGAAATATCAATCAAGGAAGAAATCCTAGACTGAACATCTCACCCAAGATATAGCCAGAGATGCACATAAATAAAACAGGATTTGTAGCATGCGCAATGATAACTAATCTCAGAATTACCTTAACAATGTTACTTGTCTCTTACGACTATATGACACATGCTAGTATGCAGCATCAGAATGGAGCACTCACATGATCCAGCATATACGAAAACATGAAAAGGCCCAACGATTTTCAACAAGACTAGTCCCAGGGTTGAGGTGATTATGTTATGAAGAGACTCGAAAGGGACTGAACCTAATGATTTTAGTAGAAAGTAGTATTACAGGAGGCATGATTACAACATACAAGATACCCAGACTGAACAGAAAGGGACAGACGTTTTTGAAATAAGAGGCACATGGGCGAGATATTATGGATGGAAACTAAATACACAGTTGAGCTTAACGTATGTTAGGATATGATTTTTCAGTATCGTGATGGTAAATAAGTGTAACGAGCAAGCTGACGATGTAGTAGAGAGAAATTCGATTCACTTTTTCAAGATTAGGCATGATAGGACCAATGAGGCCAGGAACCTATAATGCCAGAAATTGGGGTTTAAGTGGTGGGGTCGGGAGCTGAGATAGGACAAGATGGACAGAGACAGGATCTTCCAGAGATGGGATACAGCAACAAGGGGCCACCATTAGAAGTTAAAGATTCAGACACGTCACAGGGATGCTAGGAAGTATTTTTCAGTCATAGAGTTAACAGGAAGTGGAATAGTCTAGAAAGCGATGTAATGTAGGTAGGTATTGCGTCCCCTGAATGGGGCCCAATGTTTATAATGTGTATGTTGTGTATTTGATGAATATTGTCCTTAAAATAATTTTATAATACTGATATTTTCATTATTATCTAAAATGAAAATATCTTGCTCTATATGGCTATTATAACTTGTAAAGTAAATTCCTATAAGGATCACAGCTTCCCATAATCACTCTCGTGTAATGTATTTTCGTGATGGATGTCAGTGTGAAAAAGTTAATACTTTGACTTTGTCAAAGTACTTTAAAACTTCAGATATGTTGGTAAGTAGCCAAATATCTCGATGTGACGTATCACAAGAATTACACCTCATAAATTGTCGAAGCATTAATTAAAGATACACTGTTTCCCGCTCACGCAGAAATTTCTGATTCCGATTCAGATTCGGAGAGCCTAGTGTCACAATTAGGAAGTATATCGCTAATTGATGACGTAGTGGAGAGAGCAACTAAGGCAGAAGTATCTGTGCCTAGTGTAACCCAGTTTCACCTTACCCCTTCTCGCCTGACTGAGACATTAGTACAGAGTGTAGCAGGCAGTAGGACTCAGCTTCCTACTAGTACCACTTATACTACACCAGTATATAATTATCCTTGACCAGATACAGAATATCTCTAGGAATAACTGGACAAGGCGCCCGACCTAAAGAACTTCCAGACATACTTATTAATTTCCCTATGCCTCCGTTGCCCACTGGTCGTATCTCTCGCGATCAGTTTGACTGGATGGAAAGCCTAATTGGGATGCAAATTGTACAATAAAGGCACAGATGAAATTGAACGATGAAGATTTCCATAGAGAAACTGTTCGTTTCGAAGGACAACAGAAAAATAGATCTGATAAACCTTGTAATACAACACAGGGCACATTTAACGTGCAGAAAGCTGCCTCAATGACACCTAAGTTCTTTGAAAGTAACTTAGACACTTACTTTGATGTATCTGAGAACCAGGCAAGTGCTATGAATTGGCCACGTAAGCACTGTGCAACATTGTTGCACACAGCTTTGACAGGCAGAGCTCAAAATTGTACTGGTTCTTTGCCATTTGACAATACATTAACTACGATATTGTCTAGCAAACTATTGTAGAGACATACAGCTTGTTATCAAAATGCATTTCGTACGTTGCAGCGAAGACAATGTTAAACTCTGTTAAATTCGCTCGTGAGAAAAAGATTGCGTTTGAGAGGTGGTGCAGAGCCTCTAATTGCAATACTTTTGACAGCCTCGTTCAGTTGCTACTTCACGATTTCAACAACTGTATGTCTGCTGACATACAAGAATAGATCAACCATTCTGCTTCAGATGTTCTGGAAACTACCGCATTAGCAGAGAATTACGAGATATCTCACAAACTTGCATGTACTATAACACTTAAAAACAAGGTAACTAAAAAATGACCGAAGAATTGGCAACCCAGAACAGCACATCAGTGCTGACCTGCTTCACCTGCTGTTACTTCTCGTATAATTACTAATAACAATCTTCAGTAAATCTGTCCCAACAGGGTAACTGCCTAAGGTGTGGAAAACAGCATATGTATTACCGATTTTTAAGAAAGGAGACAGACAGGCTGCACTAAACTATAGACCAGAGTCGCTGACATGTATTGTATGAAAATTATGGAGAAGTTTATAAGGGAAAAAGAGTGGTGAAGCACCTAGAACGGAATGGACTAATACATGATAACCAGCGCACAGCTTCATGGAAGGAAAATCCTGCGTCACGAAACTATTGGATTTCTATGACAACGTAACAGAAGTAAGACAGGAGAGAGAGGGATGGGTAGACTGGATTGTACAAAGGTTTTCGACACAGTTCCACACAACAAGAAACTGGTTGAGAAACGGGAGGAGCAGACACGAACAAGAGCGTAAGCACTGCAATGGATCAGAGAATACCTGACAAGAAGGAAACATGTGTCAGTTCGAGAACAGGTGCCAGGGTGGGTGCATTTGTCGAGTGGGGTTCCACAAGGGTCAAAACCTAAGTCCGGTGCTGTTTCTTCTATATGTGAATGACATGATGGAAGGGATAGAGTCAGAGGTGTCCCTGTTTGCAGACGATGTAAAACTAATGAGAGAATGCAAGCGGAAAAAGGGTAGGTAAGCCTATAAGTTTATCTGGACAGGCTGCAAGCCTGGTCTGACAAATGTTTTCAGGACTTGAACCCCCAGCAAGTGGAAAATTACGAAGATTGGTGAAGGACAAAGGGGACCGCAGACGGAGTATGGCCTAAGAGGTCAAAGACTGAAAAAACTCACTCAAAGAAAAGGATCTTGGGTTAAGCATCATTACAACCACATCTTCTGAGGCGCACAGCAACCAAATAGCTACTGCAACATGCGGGTGCCTGGCAAACCTGAGAATAGAGTTCCAACATCAAAGTAAGGAGCCATTTACGATACTGTACACAGTGCACGTCAGGCCCATATTGGAGTATGTAGCACCGGAATGGAACCCCACCTATTCAAACACGTCAAGAAATTGGAGAAATTGCAAAGGTTTACAACAAGACTAGTCCCAGAATTGAGAAGTTTGTCCTGCGAGGAAAGGTTAAGGGAACTCAGCCTGACAACAATGGAAAACAGGAGGAATAGGGTGGACATGATAACGACGTATAAAATACTGAGAGGAATTGACAGGTTGGATGGGGATAGAATGTTTCAGAGATGTTACACAGCAACAAGTGGTCACAACTGGAAGTTAAAAACTCAAGGAAGTCTCAAAGACGTTAGAAAGTATTTCTTCAGCCATAGAGTTGTCGGCAAGTGAAACAATCTGGAGATTGATGTAGTGAAGGCAGCAGGCCTACTGACCCATGCGAGACAGGTCCAAGTCACTCACCGGCCCAAGGCTAGTCAGGGCAGGTCACACCCACTTAAGGAAGGACCACGGCATCTTCCTGTTTTCCATTTATACACCTCAATCATATCCCCCTAATTCTACGCCTTTCTAGAAAGTGCAGATTCAGGGCCCTCAGTCTATCCTCATAGGAAAGATTTGTAATACATGGGATCAACTTCGTCATCCTCATTTGTACGCTTTCCACTGCATTTATATCCATTCTGTAATACGGTGACCAGAACTGTGCAGCATAATCAAAATGAGGCCTAACCAAAGATATATAGAGTTGAAGAACTACCTACTTCTATTATTTATACTTCTAGATATGAAGCCAAGAATTCTGTTAGCTTTATTGCGAACACTATGCACTGTTGTCTTGGTTTTAGATTACTGCTAACCAGAACTCGAAAATCCTTTTCGCAATTAGTAATATTAAGATCTCCAGTACTTAAATTATATGTGGCATGATTATTTTCCTGTCCAACATTTAGAACATTGAATTTATCTCTATTAAACTGCATCTGTCACTTCTCCGACCACTGCATCAGTCTATTCAAATTTTCTTTGAGTGCTCTAATGTCCTCATGACAATGAATTGGGCGATGTATTTTGGAGTCTTCAGCAAATTTGCTTATGTCGCTATTTATTCCCTCATCTACGTCGTTTATGTAAATTGTGAACAACAAATGGCCCAGCACTGACCCTTGTTGAATATTATTATTAGAATAAAAAAGAAGCGCTAAGCCATAAGGGCTATACAGCGCTGCAGGGTAGGGAAGGAAGCGAGGGTATTGGGAGGCAGAAGGGGGAAGGGATGATCAGTAGGTTACAGAAAACAGCGGGGCAGGGGATAGTACGGGGGTAGAGGGTAGCAAGAGATTGAGGTAGAAAGGGCTGAAGGTATCAGAGTTTGTGAAGTAAGTCAGTTGTTGTCAAAAAGTCAATGAGAGAGTCCGGATGAAAGGTGGGTCCATCAGCGAGAAGGGAAGGTAAAGAGAGAGCAGCGGAGCGAAGACGACGATGGAGGTAAATTCTGCGTGCTCGTTGATAAAGTGGGCAGTCTAACAGAATGTGGCTGACTGATAATGGAACCTGACAATTCTCACAGAGAGGAGCAGGGCGCCTCTCCATGAGATATCCATGAGTAAGACGAGTATGGCCAATGCGAAGACGGGAGAGAGTAGTCTCCCAACCTCGACACTGGTGACAAGAAGACGGCCAGTAACCTATACTCGGTTTAATAGATTGAAGTTTGTTACCGAGCAGAGTAGACCAACGTTGTTGCCAACGGGTGTGAAGGTGGGTAGCTATTGCAGCAAAATAGTCCGTAAATGGAATACCTCTATATGAAACTGGTAGGTCATGTACTGCTGACCGCGCAGCAGTGTCTGCCTGTTCATTGCCCTGTACGTCAACATGACCAGGGACCCAACAAAAAACAATATCTTTATGCTTGGTAAAGATGCGGCGTAGCCAAAGTTGGATACGGAGGACTAAGGGGTGAGGTGTATCAAATTTCTGTATAGCCTGTAAAGCACTAAGGGAGTCTGAGACAACCACAAATGATGACACAGGCATAGATGCAATACGGATAAGTGCTGCAAGAATGGCATACAATTCAGCAGTAAAAATACTAGCCGAAGATAGTAAATGCCCTCGTACGACGCTGTCCGGAAACACTGCTGCGAATCCTATGCCGTCAGAAGACTTAGAGCCATCTGTGTACACTGCAATGGCATGAGAATGAGAGTGGAAGTGGTCAAGAAAAAGAGAGCGGGAAGCGACCATAGACAGTTGGGCTTTCGAGCAAGGGAGAGAGAAAGAACAGACTCGAACAGCTGGAACTTCCCAGGGGGGTAGGGAAAAGTGAGATGCTACATGAACATAGAAAGGTGGTAATTGAAGAGAAGACAAGAGCGAATGTAGGCGAAGAGAGAAGGGACGGAGTAAACAGGGGCGGCGAACAAATAAAGAATGTCTACTAATATCAGTGACCATTCTATAAATGGAAGGATTGCGGAGATCATGAGAGCGTACATAGTAGCGAAGGCAATGGGCATCACGGCGATCGGATAAGGATGGAACGTTCGCTTCTGCATAGAGGCTCTCAACAGGGGAAGAGCGAAAAGCACCAAGGCATAAACGTAATCCTTGGTGATGAATGGGGTTAAGGCTAGAGAGAGTAGCAGGAGAGGCCGCTGAATAGATCTGGTCACCATAATCAAGTTTCGATAAAATGAGGGTGGAATGTAGGCGAAGGAGAGTTCGACGATCAGCTCCCCATGAAAGATGAGCAAGGGTTTTAAGAAGGTTCAGCCGGCTGTGACAAGTTGCCTTCAGAGAGGTAATGTGAGGTTTCCAGGATAACCTACGGTCAAAGAGGAGGCCCAGAAACCTGACTGTATCACGTTCAGGGATACGGGAGCCATAGAGGTACAAAGGATGATCGGAGATGACAGAGCGTCTAGTGAAAGTAATTTGGTGAGTTTTGGTACTGGAAAATTTAAACCCATGTGTGGTGGCCCAATTGGAAACACGGTCGACCGCATGCTGGAGAGAAACTGTAATGAGGTGACAGTCAGCGCCTGCACAGGCAATAGCGAAGTCATCAACATAGAGTGATGACCAAATATTTGATGGAAGACTAGAGGCCAAATCATTTATAGCAAGGAGAAAAAGTGTTGTGCTCAGAACACATCCCTGGGGGACACCTTCAGCTTGGATAAAGTCCGGGGAGAGCACATTATTAACCCGAACACGGAAATGTCTGTCAGTTAAAAAGTTCTTAAGGAAGGATGGTAGATTGCCTCGAAGGCCTAAGGAGTGGGCTTGGGCCAAAATATTATACCTCCAAGTTGTGTCATATGCCTTCTCAAGGTCAAAAAATATGGCAATAACTGAGTGGTTATTCGCAAAGGCATTACGAACATACGTATCCAAGCGTAGTAAGGGGTCTATGGTAGAACGTCCCTTACGAAAGCCATATTGACGAGTGGAGAGACTGTTGTGTGTCTCTAAATACCACACTAAACGTCTATTTACCAGGCGTTCCATCACTTTGCAAACTGCACTGGTAAGAGCAATGGGACGATAGTGGGAGGCTTCATGTCCCGTAGTGCCCGGTTTGCGGAAAGGGAGAACAATGGCAGATTTCCACAGCTGTGGAAGAACTCCTTGTGACCAAATAAGATTGAAAAGGCGTAATAGGACTGCAAGGGCTGACTGATGTAAATGTTGTAGCATACGAATATGAATGTCGTCGGGCCCAGCTGCCGATGATCGGCAAGCTGAGAGTGTTGCCTCCAGTTCTTGAAGTGTAAAAGGCACATTATACTGTTCTTCTCTGAGAGAAGAAAAGTCCAAGGGTGCTAACTCTCTGGCAGACTTTGAGGAAAGAAACGAGGGGCATAGATGGAGCCCCTGAGAAATACGGACCAGATGATTGCCAATTTCATTGGCAACATCTAGTGGGTTTGCTATATCAACACCGGCAACCCGCAGAACAGGAGCCGGGTCAGGAGAATATTTACCACTCAGTTTTCGTACTTTTTTCCAGACTGCACTCATAGAGGAAGCAGAGGTGATGGTGGAGACATAATCTCGCCAGCAAGTGCGTTTAGCGTCACGGATGACACGGCGAGCGATCGCACGCTTCTGCTTAAAATCAAGAAGTCTCTCCGTGGTTCTATTGTACCGGTACCTGCCCCATGCAGCGCGTTTCAAACGTACTGCACGAGCACAAGCAGGAGACCACCAAGGCACGCATTTCTGAGAATGCCTGCCCGAAGTTTGGGGTATAGAATGAGAAGCTGCGGTTAAAACGGAGGACGAGAAGAGGTGTAAAAGCTCATCAATGGAGGACGAAGAAGGAACCTCACTAAAAACAGTTAGTTGTGAGTAAAGGTTCCAATTTGCCTGATCAAATTGCCAGCATGGGATACGAAGAGGTGGTGAATATGAAGGGGAAGTAAGAATGATTGGGAAATGATCGCTGTCATGTAAATCCGGGAGAACAGACCAGGTGAAGTCTAATGCGGCGGAGGAAGAGCAGACTGAGAGATCGATGCAAGAGAGAGTGTGAGTCCGAGGATCAAAATGGGTGTGAGTACCTGTATTTAAAACATGGAGGGGGTGGGTGGCAAGAAAAGCCTCTAACTGAATGCCACGGGAATCACAGTGAGACCCTTCCCCCAGAGGAAATGATGGGCATTAAAATCGCCAAGTAACAGAAGCGGTGGTGGTAATGACGAAACAAGAAAGGCAATATCCGGAATAGATAATGCCCGAGAAGGAGAGAGATATAAAGAACAGAGCATATACCACCTATGCAAGTGGATACGGGCTGCTGTGTAATGCAGCGAAGTACGAACAAATAGCTGATGGTACGGAATATCAGTGCGTAGAAGAAGGGCACTTTCATTAAAGGTCCCATCAGGAAAAGGATCTGAAGAATACAATAAATTATAGCCTGAGATGGGAGAGATAACAGCAGAGTGTAATTTTGGTTCCTGTAAGCAAACACCAACAGGGGAAAACTGGGAGAGTAACATCTGAAGCTCACCCCGATTACCCCTGAGGCCGCGTATATTCCACTGTAAATAGGCCATGATTGGCAATGATAAAGATACCTGAAATCTGCAGGTAAGGGTTCCTACGGACTAGAGGGGTTAGAAAAGTCCACATGCGGAGGCAGTGGAAAACGTTCAAGCAGCGAAGGAACGGTGCACTGTGAAGAAAGGAGTTGCGCAGATGGAGAAGAGGAGAGAGAAGGAACAGAGGGTGGATCAGTGTCCATTGATGGTTTGGTCTCTGCAATATATTCAGAGATTGCTTCAAGTGTTTCAGAATTCAGAGACGTCGTATGGGAGACAATATTGGAGATGGTAGGGGGAGGATGAGTAAAGATTGGAACTGTAATGGACTGTACCAAGGTAGGGGGGGCAATAGGGTGGAGGGAACTGGAGAAGTGTGGGGAGGGGACAGAAGAGGCAGAAACCTGGGAGGTGGCAGAAGAGAAAGAAACTTGGGAGGGAACAGGTGAGGAAGGTACAGTACGAGGAGGAGGGTGAACCTCTACACTTGTAACAGAGCCAGTGAGAGGGGAAGAACCAGGTACAGAGACAGGGAAGGTAAAATGAGGAGGTGGAAGAAGGGAAGGAGGGGTTAAAGGACCTTTTTTTGACTTCTGAGAAGTAGAGGGACGATTGGGAGGAGGTGTCGTACGAGATCTCGTCGATACTGAGGCTTGTGAGGGAGAACACGAAGAAGCGAGAGCAGACTGAGGAGTTGAAGTAGGGGCGTCTGAGCCCAGGACAGCAAAAGAATTAGATACAGGAGTGACTATGGGAGAGGTAACCACAGAGGAGGCTGCAGAAGATGGGACCCCAGAAGTGGGGGGACGTTTTGAAACACGGGAATAAGAAACACGAGGTAGTCTCCCTTGGAGGCGGAGATGAGAAACTGCCATGGCATAAGGGAGACCTTCTGCCTCTTTGAGGTAACGGATTTCCCGCTCATTTAAGTAGACTTGGCAACGGCGAGAGTACGAAGGGTGAGCCTCATGACAATTAAGGCAAGAGGGAGGTCGATTGCAAGACGTATTAGAATGGTCATCGGCACCACAGACTGGGCATTCGGCTATAGATCTGCAATATTTCGCTGGATGGCCAAATCGCCAGCAATTTCTACACTGTTGCGGTGTAGGGATCACCTTTCGAACTTGTAACCGATGTCCTGCTACATAAACTGAGGATGGGAGTTCACGGCTGTCAAAAGTTAAATGAGCCACATTGCTAGGGTATCGTCTCCACCCACGGGCAGGAAGAACATAAGTGTCTACCTTGAGGATTAGGAGATCTTGGAGTTCCAGCTGTTCAAGAATGTCAGTGCCACATGTCTGGAAATTTTGTTGAACTATGGTATGGGGCAGAATGACGGTACCACTACAAGAATTGAGGGAATGATGTTTTTCAATAGTGACAGGAACAGTATCTATATGGGAAAGAAGAGAAAGATCATGAGCTTGGGTAACATTCTGTACGGTAATGATGCGCGTACCACTCTTAAGAGCATGAAAAGAAATATCTTACCAACATGGTGTAGGAGTGCCTTGCCAATACTATGGTCAGAAAGATAGGCAGTAGAGGAAGTCGGTCGTAAAGTGAAGAATTTAGTCCATTGTTCAATCTGAAACTGAGCATGGAAAGGGAGTGCAGGACGTGTCGATCTTTTCTGAGAAGAACGAGAAGGTGGAGAAGTATCATCAGCAGGTAATTGTCGTTGGCGTTTAGGCGTGGGACCAGAGTTGGTCCAACGTGGAACGGGCCGGCGATTCAAAAATTGCCGCTCCATAGACGGAGAGGCCGGAAGCATAGTCAAAGGAGAGCGGAGGTCAGATAAATCAAAGGAGTCAGTCAAGACCTCAGTACCTGAAGCGGGTGAGGAAACAGCACCGGCAAGAGGTACAGAGGCATGAGGAGTGTCCGAAGAGTGGTCCAAAGACGAGGCGGGGTCAGAACGGGGTGCGGTATCAAGAAGGGGCCCGGGGGTAGCAGGTTCATGGACTAGGGCTGCCATGGTTAGGTTACTTCTTTCTTTTTGTTTTTAAGAAAAAAAAAGAAAGAAGAAAAGAAAATAAAAATAAAAAAAAGAATAAAAAAAGGGGGACCGGGGAGGGATAGTTCCTAGGAGGAATGAAAGGGCCAGAAATCTCCCTCCGCGCCCAAGAGGACCTCAGCACTGCAAGTAGCGCAGATGCAGCATGGAACCCGTGCCATACCCTACCCATCATGCCAGTAAACCGGCAATCTGGGATAGCAACCTCACATCTGCCGAGCTACCTCGGTGGACAAAAGAGGGCGGCCGGAAATCTGCCATAAAGCATACCTCCTTCGGCCACCACCCCCGGAATCCGAAAGGTGACTTCCAGAGATACACCCGTCGCCCGAGAGACACCCAAAGCCACCCTCCGGGATACCGGAGAGGGATCAGGACATCCCCAGGCAATCCAGATTCCACGGCAAACTACGCCACCGCAAAGAACCTCAACGGAATGGGATGGACCCCGGTACCCTTTCCCCTACCTAGGAACTAGCGTGCCTGTGGGAAAAAAAAAAAAACAAAGACCAAAAAGGAAGGGCAAAAGGGAGGGGTGGGGAGGAGGAGGAGGAAAGGAAAAAGCTGTTGGGAAGAATCATTACTACCCAAACCTAACAGACTTTGATGACCTTATCATAGATCCTGGTTTAACAAAGTCAAATACTGTGCTTTTGATATCAAGGATCAAGGAGTGGGACTTGGTGGATGAAAGTGTGCAAGTGACAGGCCAAATAAAACGTCACCAGCATTTCTCAGGCATCTTCACTAATGAAGACAGGTTGTGCTACTGAAATATAAATCAGGCCTGTTTGATGCAATTGGAATTACAAGAAATCCACATGAGTGGAGCCATTTCATTGACAGCTTCTCTAGAAGCCTAAAAGCTTTACTTCTGCACAATGGCAACAAGTATTCATCTCATCCCTTGGCTCATTCAGTGCATCTTAAGGAGGACTACAACAGTGTCAAACTTCTACTGTGAGCTGTGAACTATGGTAAGTATGTCTGGGAGGTTATTGGAGACATCTAAATGGTGGCATTTTTGATGGGACCCCCTTGGAGGTTTTACCTAGTTTCCTCGTTATCTCTGTCATTGGGATAGTAGAGACAGAGCAGCACATTACCAGAGAAAGCAATAGCCTCAAAAGATTCTGTTCCCTCCATTACACATCAAACTAGGGCTAATGCAACGTTTGTTACAGCTCTTGACAGAGTCTGCAGTCTTCAAGTATCTTCAAGACTTCTTTCCCAAGCTATCAGAGGCAAAGGTGAAGGCTGGCATCTCCACTGGACCACAAGTCAGGAAAATCGTGTGCTCAGAATTTCCAAAGAAGCTCACAGAGTAGGAACGAGATGCCTGGGAGAGTTTTATTGCTATAACACAGGGCTTTCTGGGCAACAACAAGGCTGACAGTTATGTGGAAATTGTTGAGACCTTGGTATAAAGCTATCGTCAGATGGGATGTAGGATGTCCCTATAGGTCCATATCCTTGATGCTCATCTTGACAGTTTCTAGGAGAATATGGGAGCATACTCAGAGGAGCGCTTCCACCAAGGTATAATGGACTTTGAACACAGATATGATGCATCCTATAATGAGAGCATAATGGGAGACTACATTTGTGCGTTTAAACGGGAAAGTGATTTGTTGCATGCTCGCAAATCTAGAAACACTGCCCAGTTTGAAACTTTGTAAATATTTTTCAGAAATTTTAAAATAAAATTTGTGTAAGCTTTTTATATAATTCTTATTTATTTTATTACATGTTTTTGTTAAGCATCCAAAACTAGCAAAAAAATATTGAAATTTAGCCATTTTTTGTCAAAAAATTCATCCTGTAATGCAGAAAAGGTAAGCTTAAAAGGAATAACGGGCATTTTCTATTATTTTGCGATAATAGGAGTTTGAAAACACATTTCTGGAACAAAAATTGCGTTGCATATTGTTATTGATGGCATAAAGTGACACTGTTCAGAGGGTTTTGCAATATATTGTGTAGATTTTTTGGGTGGTTTTAATGTTAGGTGAGATTACATTTGGCTAAGTAAGGCTGCAGTGGTGAATATCGGGTGAGGTTAGGCTAAGGTGGGCGAGATTGGGTTGAACTGTGTTTTGTTTAGGGTGAGTTGGGCTTGGTTAAATTATATTGGATTACACTGAATGGCAATGTTGAGTTTAATAACCTAAATGAGCTCGATGCAACTAAAGCCAACAACACCTAGCCTAACTAAAGCTAACATAACCTAGCCATACATAGCCTTGCATAATCAAACCTGACCTATCCTAACCAATCCTAATCAAACCTCTCAAAAAATTTGGAACAAATCGGAAACCTGACTTTATATTGTACGTATTAAACTATCAGATATCATGGACCTCCACGATGTAGTTAGACTCCCTCTTTTCCTTTAATCATAACTACGATAGATGAGAAAAAAAGGCTTAAATATGCACGGAACACCAAGAAACTAATGTATAGAATCGCAGTAGAAAATTAAAGAACTGAAATGAGAACAGGTCGTCCTCATTTTGCAAAATGTTATCAAATTTTAGAGTGAATTATTTGGCGATTTGTCCATCGTGCATTTCTATGCGCTCGATTTTTTTTTGTCCGACATTTTCGGAGCCCTTCCAATTTGCTCTTAATGTAAACCCCCCCAATATGCTCTTCCTATTTATCCTGGGCAACATGTGCAGCAATGTAGATTTACTGAGAAACTTTCCACTTGCCCCCTCTGTATTCAACAGAAGAAGTCTACTGTGTAAGCGAAACGTTTCGCAATAAAGATAACTCATCGAATTAGCATTATTGATCTCGCTGCTCTACTGAATTTACGACAGGTAATGCAGTAAACCCCGTATCTGTGAATTCAGTTTTCTGTTGTTTGAATTATCTGCCGTTTACCGTGCCCCCCCCCCTCCATCCTAAAAAAACAACTTAATTTTGCTTTATAATGACCCCAACAGTAGCGATGGTGGCAGTTGTTCCAACACTAAGACAAGCCGTGCAGTGCTTCCCATCAGTGAACAAGTGCTAATTCTCAACTTACTATGTGTAATTTATCAATTTAACTGTCACACAACGAATACGAAGGGACTTCTATACTTCTATTTCCTTTCCTCACAGGATGGGTGGCTTTGAACCCACGGCCAGTCATAACAATCACTCACTCACCATGGGTTCAAATCCCATTCGTACCGTGGTTTATTTGCAATCGTTTTATTACGAATTGCTGAGTAATCTTACAAGTTTATGATAAACTAGCCATAACGTAACTAAAATTTATATTGACGTCGTGCTGGTCAAAACAGTGACATGGACACTTTCATAGATGGATTGATTTTCAAGCAAAATATTCCTTCAAAGAAGACCTGTGTATCAATGACTGACTAGTAGATTTTCATTTATTTACACGTTATTCTTGGAAAACAATCCCATGTAAATACTGGAAGGCAAATTACGGGATTTCCACGACTTTTTGTAATGACTGGGGTTTTCAAACCTCCGTAACGATAGAAAGCATCGATGAGCAATTCTTCCTTAACATCCGTATACGCGCTGTACGCAGACCAATGCTCCTTGGCAACAGGAAACTACGCTGATAACAGCTAACTTAAACATCTTAAGTAAAGGGACACAAGTGCAACTGCGACATTTTATTATGTCATCGTTTCGCTATCTAAGAGAACGAAACGTTACCACAATAAAATGTCTCATTAGTTGTACTTTATATCTTTATACCTAACATATTGGCGGTCATTTCAATATTATTACAACTTGAACATCAGCTTACCTTAGTGATGCTGTCATCTCTCCCTCGATGATCTGTGAAGGTTCACCTACCTGTAATGTAAACACTACGTATTAATACACAGCTTCCAGGTCGATGTATACCAGGTCCATGTATTCCAAATCCATGTATACCAGGTACATGTACTATAGATCCATGTATACCAGGTCCATGAATTCCAGATCCATGAATTCCAGGTCCATGTATTCCAGGTTTATGTATTCCAGGACCGTATATTCCAAGTCCATGTATACCATGAATATGTATACCATTCAGCCTACATCTTCAGGAAGTATCTCACTGACTACTACTCACACACATGCTATACCTCCTAACACACGATATCCCTCCTCATGCACACGCTATACCTCCTCACACACGATATCCATCCTCACACACACGCTATACCTCCTCACACACTATACCTTCTCACACACATATCCATCCTCACAGACACGCTATACATCCTAATACACAAGTTATCCCTCCTCTCCCACACACGTTATACCTCTTCACACATTATCTCTCCTCTCTCACACACGCTATCCCTCCTCTCACACACAAGCTATGCATCTTCACACACACGCTATACCTCCTCACACACTCATTACACCTCCTCACATGCACAGTATACCTCCTGACACACACACTATACCTCCTCAAACACATTGATATGGTGAATAGTTAACATGAAGTTAGTATAGTAAATGTGTATTAGTTGGAGGTGTGTGACTTAGTTCTGGTAATGTCTCATGTCTTAAATTTGTTGTGATCATGTCATGGTATTTTTTTTTTGCTTATGTCCTATGTCTTATATTTATTGTCATTATGTCAAGTATAGGTTTTGGTGTATGTCTTAGTTATGATGTGTATGTCTAGTTGGAGGTGATTGTGACATGGTATTTTTATACTTATATTTTGTGCATATATATAAGATTTTTGGGTATGTCTTAGATTTTGGATATGTTTCGTGTGTAAAATTTATTGTGTATTAGTTGGTTGGCATGGTATAGTATTTGTGTCATGGCTTATTTTGTGATCATGTCTTAGATTTATGATAAATACGTCGTGGTTTTAGTTGTTGTATAAGTCTCGTGTCTTAAATTTGTGATTGAAATGTATATATTGTGGGTGTCTGTGAATTATTTTTTTTTTTGGTGATGGTGATATATTATAGTGCTTCTGCTATGTTATAGATGTTGGTGAAAGTGACATGGTATTTTTGTGTGTCTTATTTTTGTGTGAATGTTTAAAAAATGAGTGTTTTCTGTGATCTTAGTGGTGGGGTCATAGAATCTGGTAATCGTCTTTGTTATAGTGTTCTTAGATAATGTGGGTACAACAGGTTGAAACAAGGTGGGTTGGGTGTGATGTCACTGACCACCAAGTAAACACAGATGGGAGTGTGATGTCACTGGAGGTGACCTCGCCGTTCCAGTGGGGTGTGACATCGTGTGTTGGTGGTAGTGAGGTGAATGCGTTTAGATATTGGCAAATATGAGTGTTTTCTGTGATATTAGTGGTTTTTGAAGTGAAAATGGGTGTTT
>NW_027199634.1:0-29798 GCF_038502225.1 Cherax quadricarinatus | reverse complement strand
AACAATAAACCAGCTATAACAATAAATAAACCAGTGATAACAATAAATAAACCAGTGATAATAAACCAACTATAACAATAAATAAACCAGTTATAACAAATAAACCAGTTATAAGAAATAAACCAGCTATAATAAACCAGTTATAATATATAAACCAGTTATAATAAACCAATTATAATAAATAAACTAGTTATAATAAACCAGTTATAACAATAAACCAGTTATAACAATAAACCAGCTATAGTACACCAGTTATAACAATAAACCAGTTAGCCTGGTGGCTAAAGCTCCCGCTTCACACACGGAGGGACCCGGGTTCGATTCCCGGCGGGTAGAAACATTTCGACACGTTTCCTTACACCTGTTGTCCTGTTCACCTAGCAGCAAATAGGTATCTGGGTGTTAGTCGACTAAAGTTGGTCGCATCCTGGGGGACAAGGTTAAGGACTCCAATGGAAATAAGTTAAGACAGTCCTCGATGACGCACTGACTTTCTTGGGTTATCCTGAGTGGCTAACCCTCCGGGGTTAAAAATCCGAACGAAATCTTATCTTATAATAAACCAGTTATAACAATAAACCAGACACCATTAATAAACCCGCCACTCACAAGTATTCCTACACTATTAACAAGTCTTATGTACGTTACTTACTGTACGTTATTCACTGTACTTTGTACGTTATTCACTGTACTTTGTACTTTGTTTATGTTTTATGTTACTTTGTAAGTGATTCCTGACACAAAGTTTCCCCACCATTGATGTTATTTCCCTGAGTGCGCACGCGCACGCGCGCACCTCTACAAGGGTGCCAACTTCAATTATTTTAGTGATTTATGGCCAGACGGTAAACCTGTACGGGCCGTGCACCGACATAAGAACATAAGAACGAAGGAACACTGCAGAAGGCCTACTGGCCCATGCGAGGCAGGTCCAAGTCTCCTACCGGCTTAAGCCAATGCACCCAACCTAGTCAGGTCAGGTCACATTGACTTAAGGGAGGAACACGGCAACCGACCTGTTAGCACAAGCTATCAGGTCTAACTCACACCCACCCACATCTACTCATGTATTTATCCAACCTATTTTTAAAGCTACACAACGTTCTGGCCTCTATAACGGTACTTGGGAGTTTGTTCCACTCATCCACAACTCTATTACCAAACCAGTACTTTCCTATATCCTTCCTGAATCTGAATTTTTCCAACTTAAAACCATTGCTGCGAGTCCTGTCTAGGCTAGATATTTTCAGCACACTATTTACATCCCCTTTATTTATTCCTGTCTTCCATTTATACACCTCAATCATATCCCCCCTAATTCTACGTCTTTCTAGAGAGTGCAGTTTCAGGGCCCTTAGTCTATCCTCATAGGGAAGGTTTCTGATACATGGGATCATCTTTGTCATCCTCCTTTGTACATTTTCCAGAGAATTTATATCCATTCTGTAATACGGTGACCAAAACTGTGCAGCATAATCTAAATGAGGCCTAACCAAGGATGTATAGAGTTGAAGAACAACCTGAGGACTCCTATTATTTATGCTTCTTGATATGAAGCCAAGGATTCTATTAGCTTTATTGCGAACACTTATGCACTGTTGTCTTGGTTTCAGATTACTGCTAACCAGAACTCCTAAATCTTTTTCGCAATCCGTAATATTAAGATCTACATTATTTAGTTTATATGTGGCATGGTTATTGTCCTGTCCAACATTTAGAACTTTGCATTTGTCTATATTAAACTGCATCTGCCACTTCTCCGACCACTGCATCAGTCTATTCAAATCTTCCTGGAGTGCTCGAATGTCCTCGTCAGAATGAATTCGACGGCCTATTTTGGTGTCATCGGCAAACTTGCCGATGTCGCTCTTTATGCCCTCATCTATGTCGTTTATGTAGATTGTGAACAGCAGGGGGCCCAACACTGACCCCTGTGGAACACCGCTCGTGACGCTTCCCCACTCTGATTTCTCCCCATTTATGCAAACTCTCTGCTGCCTATTTGTCAACCATGCCTCTATCCAGGAAAAAATTTCTCCTCCTATTCCATGTGCTTTAATTTTCCTCAATAGTCTCTGATGTGGGACCCTGTCAAAAGCCTTACTGAAGTCCATATACACAATATCATATTCATTACCATGATCTACCTCCTCAAATACCTTAGTGAAAAAAGTTAATAAATTCGTAAGGCAGGAACGCCCCTTTGTAAAACCATGCTGAGATTCGTTGATTAATTTATGCTTTTCAAGGTGGCTACGAACTGCCTCGGCAATTATTGATTCCATAAATTTTCCCACTATGGAGGTTAGGCTTATTGGTCTATAGTTCGAAGCTAAGGACCTGTCACCTGTTTTGAAAATAGGTATCACATTTGCCATTTTCCACTTATCTGGCACCATGCCAGTTTGTAGTGATATGTTGAAAAGATTAGCCAAAGGTGTGCTAAGCTCCTCTTTACATTCCTTTAGAACCCTTGCATACAGTTCATCAGGGCCTGGGGATTTGTTAGGTTTTAATTTATCTATTTGCCTAAGGACCATGTCACTTGTGACCCTAATAGTGCACAGTTTATTATCGTCCTGTTCTACATAATTTATCATTACTGGAATATCGCTGGTATCCTCCTGTGTAAAAACTGAGAGGAAGTATGTGTTAAAAATTCTACACATTTCCTTATCACTGTCAGTGAGCTGACCCGAGGAACTTTTGAGTGGGCCTATCTTGTCCCTGATCTTACTTCTGTATACCTGAAAGAATCCTTTTGGGTTAGTCTTCGATTCTTTTGCAACTTTAACCTCATAATCTCTTTTTGCTTTTCTAATTCCCTTTTTTATTTCTCTCTTTAACTGAATATATCGATTTCTTAATTGCCCCTCTCCTCTTTTGATTTGCCTATATATGCCTCTCTTTTGACCAATCAGATATTTTAATCTATTGTTCATCCATTTAGGATCATTTTTGTTTGATCTGATTTCCCTATTTGGAACATAATTTGACTGAGCAGCTAGAACTATGCCCTGGAAAGCATCATATCGGCAACCATCACCACCTACCTGACCCTTAGTCAGGTCATTCCAGTTCAGCCCACCTAAGTAATTTTTCAGTCCTATGAAATCAGCCAAGCGAAAGTCAGGGACGGAGACTTGATTGCCATTATTAGGGGAATTCCATGATATATTAAAACTGAGTGATTTGTGATCACTCTCCCCAAGCTCATCATTAACCTCAAGATTATTAATTAGTGTTTCCCTACTGGCAAGAACCAAGTCAAGGAGGTTATTTCCCCTAGTTGGGTCTGTCACAAACTGTTTTAAAAAACAATCCTGGATCGTATCAAGAAAGTCACCCGACTCTAAATTTCCTGTCAAATTGCTCCAGTCAATCTGTCTATAGTTGAAATCTCCCATTAGCACAACATTTTCGTATGTAGATGCCTTACGAATTTCGTCCCATAGAAGTTTACTGCACTCCCTATCAAGATTTGGGGCCCTGTAAATCACACCCAAAATTAGTTTTTCTCGGCCCTCGAGAAGCTGTAACCAAACAGATTCAGTGGCTGACGCTTCTAATTTAATATCTTGTCTAACACAACAATTTAAATTGTCTCTGACATACATCGCTACTCCACCACCTTTCCTGTTGACCCTGTCAGTGTGAAATAATTTATAGCCTTGTATGTGACATTCAGAGGGCATCTCTCTATCTTTCAGATTGAGCCAGGTCTCTGTTATAGCAATAATATCTATGTTTCCTGCACTTGCAATTAATCTTAGCTCATCTATCTTATTTCTAACACTCCTGCTATTAGTAAAGTAAACCTTAAGGGAGCTAGTCCCTTGCTGCCCTCTGCTGTCCCCCTTTGTTTGCTGATCTGTTCTATTGTCTTTATTTATAACTTCATGCTGAATGCCTTTTATACATTTACTGTTTCCAACCCTAGTGTTGCAACCTGCTTGTTTCCCACACACACCCATACCTCTATCTTCCATCAGTTTAAAATCATAGGCATTTCACCAATGGCCTTCTCAATCGAGTCTGCAAGTGCTACCACCCCAGCCCCAGAGAGATGTACCCCATCCCTTGCATACATATCATGTTTGCCATAAAAGTTGTTCCAGTTGTCAATGAATGGGATTGCAAGTTCCTTGCAGTATCTGTCTAGCCAGCAATTTACACCAATTGCCCTCGACAACCATTCATTTCCTACTCCCCTTCTAGGCAAGATGCTACATATGATTGGGATCCCTCCCTTAGACTTAATGAAATCTATAGCTGACCTGTACTTATCTAGCAGCTCTTCTCTCCTACCCTTCCCAATATCATTTCCACCAGCACTGAGACAGATAATGTAGAGTTCCTGCTTATGTACAGCTTTCCAGGCAAATTAGGTCAGTTTTCTCCACCAGGATGTCACCCACACCAGTTACCTAACACCCAGGTACCTACTTACTGCTAGGTGAACACTGACAGAAGGTGTAACTAACACCCAGGTACCTACTTACTGCTAGGTGAACACTGACAGAAGGTGTAACTAACACCCAGGTACCTACTTGCTGCTAGGGGAACACTGACAGGTGTAACTAACACTCGGGTACCTACTTACTGCTAGGTGAACACTGACAGAAGGTGTAACTAACACCCAGGTACCTACTTACTGCTAGGTGAACACTGACAGAAGGTGTAACTAACACCCAGGTACCTACTTACTGCTAGGTGAACACTGACAGAAGGTGTAACTAACACCCAGGTACCTACTTACTGCTAGGTGAACACTGACAGAAGGTGTAACTAACACCCAGGTACCTACTTACTGCTAGGTGAACACTGACAGCAGGTGTAACTAACACCCAGGTACCTACTTACTGCTAGGTGAACACTGACAGAAGGTATAACTAACACTCAGGTACCTACTTACTGCTAGGTGAACACTGACAGAAGGTGTAACTAACAGTCAGGTACCTACTTACTGCTAGGTGAACACTGACAGCAGGTGTAACTAACACTCAGGTACCTACTTACTGCTAGGTGAACACTGACAGAAGGTGTAACTAACACTCAGGTACCTACTTACTGCTAGGTGAACACTGACAGCAGGTGTAACTAACACTCAGGTACCTACTTACTGCTAGGTGAACACTGACAGGTGTAACTAACACTCAGGTACCTACTTACTGCTAGGTGAACACTGACAGTAGGTGTAACTAACACCCAGGTACCTACTTACTACAAGTACTTCTGGCAGTCTGGGAGACACAGATGATAACCAAACTAAATGTTAATTATGTGATCAGGCCTATGTTTACTATATAGACTGTAGGCATACTATCGAAGATACGGTACTATGTTCCACAGTCAGCCCTCCTGGCCCTTTATCACTCTCTTATTTACCCCTATCTCACCTATGGAATTTGTGCATGGGGCTCAACAACAATTAACCATCTCAGACCACTAATTACCCAACAAAAGGCTGCAGTTAGAATGATAACAAATTCTCACTACAGGCAGCACACTCCACGAATATTCAAAACACTCAACCTACTCACCATACAAAACATCCATACTTATTACTGCACCTATTACATACATAGAACACTTAACTCTGACATTAACCCTCCCCTCAAACATCTCCTTGCCAACCTCAACAGAACACATGACCATAACACAAGGCACAGATCACTCTGATGTTCCTCGTGTCCATCTCACGCTATGCAAAAACTCAATGCACATAAAAGGCCCTAAAATCTGGAATTCATTACCTGTAAATATAAAAGAAACACTACCTGTTTATAAATTCAAGTCTCTTCTCAAAGATCACTTACTCACTCAAAACCAAATAAATACTGAATAACTGAACCTTATAAATTGTGTATCCTATATGTTACTCACAATTATATCACACAAATGTTAAACCTAGGACCCAATCTAACTTTATTTTTTTAAATACACTACCTAACAGAATACTCAATTCGACTGAATGTACAGCAATGCATGCAACCATATGACCTGTCTTTGTAATACTCATTTGTGCTTTATAGTTATCTGTTTACAATAATGTTTTATCACTGATTTCATCATTGCTTAGTTAATCTTAAGTTAATTTTAAGCCAGCCCGTAATGCTATGCATATAAGTGGCTTTGGCATGCTGCTCTTACCTGTATTTTTTTTTGTACCTCTGTATGTATGCTAAAATTACTAAATAAATAAACAAATAAATAGTCTTTAATATATAGTTTATAGTGTATATAGTCTATAATATATAGTCTATAATATATTTTTTTTTCAACAAGTCGGCCGTCTCCCACCGAGGCAGGATTTTTTAGATTTTGCCACCGAAGTGGCTAGTTTATTGTGCACCCCATATCCATCCTGTGGACGGTAGCGCGAGAGCATATGGATACACAAAAGGCCTAGGAACTAGGCCCCAAAGGGTTAACAGGAATACATATGGATTTATATCTACATATCTATAGTTCACTTATCTGTTACAAGCAAATTTAGGAAATTTGCTTAGTATATCTGGTATCTTATTTTCATTAATAAGATATCTTGACATGTCACATAGGTTATTATACTGTCTGTCTCTGTATTCCTCAATAAGTGGACAATTAAGCACATAGTGTTCAAGAGAGTGACCATATGCCTGATCACATAATTTACATTTAGTTTGATCATCATCTGTGTGTCTCCCAAACTGCCAGAAGTACTTGTAACCAAGCCTAAGCCTGGCCACTACAACATCAGTCAGTCTGTTCACATTGCAAGTTGCTCCATAAACATACTTATCTACGTTCATGTTATCATAGTGGGTTATAGATCTACTCAGGCTTCTAACTGCATTCCTATAACAATCATTTTCATTATTTACTTCTCTCTTAATATTATTCCTAATGCTAGACACAGTTATACCAAAGTTATACGAGGCAGGGTGACCCAAAAAAGAAAGAAAATCCCCAAAAAGAAAATACTTTCATCATCATTCAACACTTTCACCACACTCACACATTATCACCGCTTTTGCAGTGGTGCTCAGAATACAACAGCTTAGAAGTATATACCTATAAAGATACACAACATATCCCTCCAAACTGCCAATATCCCAAACCCCTTTTCCAGGACTCAAGTCCGACTATATGAACATAACCGGTTTCCCTGAATCCCTTCACTAAATATTACCCTGCTCACACTCCAACAGATCGTCAGGTCCCAAGTATCATTCGTCTCCATTCACTCCTATCTAACACGCTCATGCACGCTTGCTGGAAATCCAAGCCCCTAGCCCACAAAACCTCCTTTACCCCCCCTTTCCAACCCTTTCGAGGACGACCCCTACCCCTCCTTCCTTCCCCTATAGATTTATATGCTTTCCATGTCATTCTACTTTGATCCATTCTCTCTAAATGACCAAACCACCTCAATATAGTCTATAGTATATAGTATATAGTCTATAGTATATAGTATATAGTCTATAGTATATAGTCTATAGTCTATAATATGTTGTCTATAGTATATAGTCTATGTATATAGTCTATAGTATATAGTCTATAATATAGTCTATAATATATAGTCTAAATATATATAGTATATAGTCTATCTATAGTCTATCTAGGCTGGAATATTGCTGCACACTAACAGCACCTTTCAAGGCAGGTGAAATCGCTGACCTAGAAAATGTACAGAGAACCTTCACGGCGCTCATAACGGAGATAAAACACCTCAATTACTGGGAGCGCTTGAGGTTCCTGAACCTGTATTCCCTGGAACGCAGGCGGGAGAGATACATGATTATATACACCTGGAAAATCCTAGAGGGACTAGTACCGAACTTGCACACGAAAATCACTCACTACGAAAGCAAAAGACTTGGCAGACGATGCAACATCCCCCCAGTGAAAAGCAGGGGGGTCACTAGCACGTTAAGAGACCATACAATAAGTGTCAGGGGCCCGAGACTGTTCAACTGCCTCCCAGCAGTCTTCAAGCTGGCACTGGACAAGCACCTAAAGTCGGTTCCTGACCAGCCGGGCTGTGGCTCGTACGTTGGTTTGCGTGCAGCCAGCAGTAACAGCCTGGTTGATCAGGCTCTGATCCACCAGGAGGCCTGGTCACAGACCGGGCCGCGGGGGCGTTGACCCCCGGAACTCTCTCCAGGTAAACTCCAGGTATAGTCTATATAGTCTATAGTATATAGTCTATGTATATAGTTTATAGTCTATAGTACATAGTATATAGTCTATAGTATATAGTCTATAGTCTATAATATGTAGTCTATAGTATATAGTCTATAGTATGTAGTCTATAGTCTATGTATATAGTCTATAGTCTATAGCATATAGTCTACAGTATATACTCTATAGTATATAGTATATAGTCTATAATATATAATATATAGTATATAGTCTATGTATATAGTGTATAGTCTATAGTATATAGTCTGTAGTCTATAGTATATAGTCTGTAGTCTATAGTCTATAGTATATAGTCTATAGTATTTAACATATAGTCTATAGTCAATAGTGTGATCAGGCTGTGATCCACCAGGAGGCCTGGTCACAGACCCGGCTGCGGGGGCGTTGACCCCCGGAACTCTCTCCAGGTAAACTCCAGGTATAGCCAGTATATGGTTACTATCTATATAGACAGTGTATATCTATATTGACAGTGTAATAACTATGTAATAATAATAACTATGTAATGTATCTTATTAATAAAAATAAAATACCAGATATATTAAGCAAATTTCCTAAATTTACTTGTAATAGATAACTGAACTGTTGATATAATCCAATTGTTTTCCTGTTAACCTTTGTGAGGCCTAGTTCATAGGCCTATAGTTTTATCAGTGTTTTATCAATGTTTTATTAGTGTTTTATTGTTTTATCAGTTTTATTAGTCTTATTATTTTATCAGTATTTTATGGGTGTTTTATCAGTGTTTTATTGTTGTACGAGTGCTTTATAGGTGATTTATCAGTGTTTTATGGGTGTTTTATCAGTGTTTGTTTTACTAGTGTTTTACTAGTGCTTTATCAGTGTTTTATGGGTGTTTTATCAGTGTTTGTTTTACTAGTGTTTTACTAGTGCTTTATGGGTGTTTTATCAGTGTTTTACCAGTGTTTTATGGGTGTTTTATCAGCTTGTTTTACTAGTGTTTTATGGGTGTTTTATCAGTGTTTGTTTTACTAGTGTTTTACTGTTTTACTAGCTTTACTAGTGTTTTACCAGTGTTTTACTAGTGTTTTACTAGTGTTTTATAATGTTTTTGTTATTTATATTAAAGGTCCCTGAGA
Source organism: Cherax quadricarinatus (assembly GCF_038502225.1). Lineage (NCBI taxonomy): Eukaryota > Metazoa > Arthropoda > Malacostraca > Decapoda > Parastacidae > Cherax > Cherax quadricarinatus. The sequence goes on along the minus strand of NW_027199634.1, from coordinate 20,511 downwards.
GAGTCACTTGTAAACTCCTGGTAATTTGCGGGAAATGCTCTGCATAACAAGCGGCTTTCTATATAGTAGTATGTCATTGATGTTAGCTAAGCCTGTATACCTTGTACATGTACTTGTAGAAATAAAGATATTATTATTATTTATATTATTATTATTAGTTTAACATTCAGGAAAGTGATAAAACCGTACGTGTTATAATAACAACAAATTGGCCTATAAGTCGTACTCATTTTTTATCATATACAGTATTATATTCATGGGGAGTTAATCCAGTAGGGATAGGCCTATTTAGGGGGTGCTCCTGATAGCCTATGGGTGAGTATTATAATATAGAGTTAAGCCAGTAAGGATAGGTCTATTTAAGGGTGTTCCTGCTAGCCTATGGGTTGGTATTACATTCATGGGGGAGACTTAAGTAATAAGATAGGTGCAGCTAAAAAAAAAAAGTTAAGAGCAACAGTTTGGGTTTCCATACAGCACGGTAAGACCCTTGTGAGTTTAACATTTACTTTTTATTGTAATAATAATAAATGGGTTACCCTGGAACGTTTTGAGCCAGCAGAAACAGGCCTAAATAAACCTATCAATGCTGGTATTAAGGTCAATCACAAGTAGTTTCATGATAATATTTGCATACGTAATTCGTACCATTACAACTGTAGAGGGTACAGGAGGTTGCAGGGGTCGAGTCCAAGCTCCTGGCCGCTGGTCACAGGCAGTGTGCACTTCCTCAAGCTTCAATATCCGTGCGCACGGTGGATATCTGGGCACCCGGAGGACTCCAGGTGGGAACAACCAGCAACCCCTTCCAGCAGACATAGGTGACAGCTGCTGCGCCTTCACCTTTACAGAGGGCCTGGGATCTGCAATCAAATTGACGTCCACCAGGACGTTGACGCGTCCTTAGGGCAGCTCTCCCTCGGGCTGCTAGCGGAGTCACTGACCTCTTGGACCTCTTAGGGAGGGTCGGTGGTGTTCCTGCATGTAGCAGATCCTTGCGCAACCTTGCTGCTGTTTGCAATGGCTGTCTGGCTGTCCTGCCGAGGAGGGACAGGCACCTAACATCTGTTGTTGGGGCAATGGATAAATTCCCTAGAATGTTTGTTAACTGCTCATTACTCTGTAATTTGTTCATGATTGTAACCATGTATGGGCGTGTTTATGATTCATTACCTTTATAACTTGTCATGATTGTGACCAATCTAGTTCATTACCTTTGTAACTTGTCATGATTGTGACCAGCTCTACCTGGAGCTCATTACCTTCGTAACTTGGTCATGATTGTAACCAGATCTAGTTCATTACTTTTGTAACTTGTTCAGTTATCATAACTTTGGAGTCCAGTCCCTGGACCAATTATGTACCTCTGTAATCTTTTGACTACCGCCCACAGGATGGGTATGGGGTGCATAATAAACATATTAAACTAACTTATTATAATCAAACCCAAGTGCTAAACCTACTAGGGTCATACAGAGCAGCGTAATTCCTACCAGCCTCCTAAGAAAACCCATGGCATGAATCAATTCACGTTAACCTATGGAGGCATCTAGTCTGTGAAACCTTTCTCTCAGGAACCTGTGTACACCTTTGGTAGAGCCCTATGTCCTACCAGGATCCCAGCTAAGTCACCTGTGTGCACCCTTGGTAGAGCCCTCTATCCCAGCTATGCATCTTGTAGGGGTTATACACCCCTGTGAAGCCCCTCTATAAGGCTCCCATTATTATTATTATTATCAAAAAGAAGCGCTAAGCCACAAGGGCTATACAGAATATAAGGCTCCCAGCTATGTCCCTGTTAGGGGTCACAGACCTCTGTGAAGACCCTCTACCAAGATCCTGGTGATGCCACTGGTACGGGGTCATGGGTCATACGCCTCGTAGAATGGAAGCCATTCAGGTTCAGGTTCTATTCAAGGAATTGAAGCATATGTAGGTCCAGTTCCTTATATCAAGAGCCCCTCACCAACATCAAGGAACCCCCTTGAGGAAAGAGAGTAATTATCATATTATTATTACTGGAGACATAAACAGTATGTTGGTAGACTGTTATTACGTTCATGGAGAGCACTAAACCCATGGGGTCGTAGTGACTCTAGGACTTGAAGGCATTCAGGCTTGATTCAAGGTATTGGATTATTATATTATTATTATGAAGAAGCGCTAAATCCATAGGGTATAATCATAACTAAGCGCTAAACCCATGAAGGTATTGAAGCATTGGTCCAGTTCCTTACATCAAGAGCCCCGCACCATCATAAAATTATTACAACCAATAAGTGCTAAACCCACAAGTCACCAACATCAAGGAACCTTCTTGGTTCTTTGAAGAGAATTTTCAACTACTCAGATATGGAAAACTTGAGGAACTTAAAACTGTATCTAGGTATGCAACAAATTCTAACAATACAATAGAGCGAAAAAGTAATGTGAAGGACCTGGGAGTGATAATGTCAGAGGATCTCGCCTTCAAAGACTCCCGCATCTTCTAGGAAAATGATAGGATGGATAATGAGAACCTTCAAAACTAGGGACGCCAAGCCCATGATGATTCTTTTCAAATCGTTTGTTCTCTCTAGGCTGGAATACTGCTGTACACTAACTGCCCTCTTCAAGGCAGGCGAAATTGATGACCTGGAGAGTGTACAAAAACCTTTCACTGCACACTTAAGTACGATAAGGCACCTAAATTACTGGGAACGGTCGAAGTTCCTTGATTTGTATTCCCTGGAACGCAGGTGAGAGATACATGATAATATACACTTGGAAAATCCTAGATGGATTAGTACCAAACTTGAACACGAAAATCACTCCCTATGAAAGCAAAAGACTTAGCAGGAGATGCAACATTCCCCCAATGAAAAGCCGGGGCGCCACAATTACACTGAGAGACAACACAATAAGTGTCAGGGGCCCAAGACTGTTCAACTGCCTCCCAGCATACATAAGGGGGATTACTAAGACTCCTGGCTGTCTTCAAGAAGGCACTGGACAGGCACCTAGTCAGTATCTGACCAGCCGGTCTGTGGTTCGTACGTCAGTTTGCGTGCGGCCAGCACTAACAGTCTGGTTGATCAGACCCTGATCCACCACGAGGCCTGGTCTCAGACCGAGCCGCGGGGGCGTTGACCCCCGAAACCCTACTCCAGGAGGGTCGCTGCTTCACTGTTATGATAGTTACACTGGTAACAGAGGGTCGTTGCTTCATTACTGAGTATGAGAGTCACGCAGTGGGCACAACCTTCTTGGATGGTTGCTGCTTCACTATTGAGTATGATAGTCACACAGTGCGAACAACAGTTATGTTTCCCTGTTATAGTACTCTTGCAAGGAGGATATTACTCCAAGTGGAGATTTTAGTCAAGTAACAGTTCCATCAGTGACCTCGTGGCCTGGCTGGCAAAGCTCTCGCTTCACTCACGGAGGGCTCGCGTTCGATTCCCGGCGGGGTAGAAACATTTCGACACGTTTACTTACACCTGTTGTCCTGTTCACCTAGCAGCAAATAGGTACCTGGGTGTTAGTTGATTGGTGTAGATCGCATCCTGGGGGACAAGATTGAGGACCCCAGGAAATAAGTCAGACACAGACAGTCCTCGATGACGCATTGGGTTATCCTGGGTGACTAACCTTCCGGGGTTAAAAATCCGAACGAAATCTTATCTTATCAGCAAAAGGCTGATACATTTCAATACCTTGTAAAATCACCAACTTCACAGATTCATGTTATCTTCTCAAGTCAACATCTTTATTAATATCACAGGTAATCTGACCACAGAACGGGTGGGGTCAAAACTCATTGCGGGTCGAAAACCTCCAGGCCATGGGTTCACACCCCACCAGTTCCCTGGTTTGTTTGCAATCATATTACAGTATTGTGAGTCACAGTTAATCTGCTTTAATAAAATAAGGGAAAGTGCTAAACCCCATAGGGGTCGTACAGCACATGGACAATGGTAGGCTCTCGTTCAGTCCAAGGAAAGGATATATCCACTTACTTGGATTAAGACCTCTAATCATTAAGACGCCTCGCTAGGTGCACAAATCTAGTTCAATACGAGGATGGAAATTTTATTACCACTGCATTCATGAGTAAGAACTAAACCCAGAGGGGTAGGTGTAGTGTTTTCTAACATCTCCAACCTCCTCCAGAATCAAACCCAGAGCTTGCAATTGTGAGTCAAATATGGTAACACTGAGCACGTTTCTTCTGTATTACTGTCAACACAAAAATTTAAATCATTATTTAGATATAAAGCATATATTATATGAATGATCAAGACATTTCTTAAATATTTTATTTGCAAAAATACATTTATTAACACAGATAATTTCAATCTATACACATGGGACTAAAAACATTGATCAACATTTACTAAATTACTGTGCTTGACACAATATCCCAACACGCCATGTCAGACCTAAACCTTTCACTTTTATCGAATTTTTTGTTTGATTGCTTTCCTGGTGTTCCTTGACGTGCTCTCAGCTCCTCTAGTCTGCTCAAACGTGTCCTCAGCTTCATAATTTGCATTAATCTTCCGTTACAGGTTTCTGCTTCTTCATCTTCTTGGGTTTGTAAGGGCAACTGACACCTTACGCGGTAGAGAACCCTGCTGTCCGGTGTACGTAAGAGACGTTACCTAAAACTGGGCGATGAAAGAAAAGAGAACGAGTTCCTTTGTAAATAAAAACAGACTAAAAGCTCCTAAATACACCTGGTGGGCTCCGCTCGCCAAGCCCCAACAGAGTGGGATGACCACACAGTTGAGTTTAGTTACCGGCTTCCCACCAAAACCGTTAAAGAATTATCCGCAGAACGGAAAAATGGAGCTAGTTAAAAGTGATTATTATTATTATAATCAAAAAGAAGCGCTAAGCCACAAGGGCTATAGTTAAAAGTGAGCCGATTGAAAGGTACCCTTCCAGTAACATGGCCGGTGGGTAAAGTAGACGAAAAAAACATCCTAGAGATAACGGAAGAATTGTCACTGATGCTCAGGCGAGAATGAGACGTCCACACTTGACTGACGCACAGGGTGGTGTCTCCTCACATTACTCTTCTTGTTGCTATAGACTATTTTTATTTACAGCAAACTAGCTTGATAAAAAATAATTTGTAGACAAAGTGTGTTCACAAACAATGCTACGTAATGTGCAGAACATATCCTGATAAAGCTATGTATGCAGCAGATTTTGATAAAGCTGTTTGTTATTTGCTAAAATTGGTGTTATTCAGGGCTATCAAAGCTAACGCTTTATTGAGCCCTACCACTGGGAGTCCAGGAAATATTACCCAAATGTTAGGAGGAATGAGAAAGGAAACAAAGTTTCCGCCGGCAAGAGAAATAGGAATATAAAATTTCTAACTTAGATTAGGTGGACCCCAGTCCTAAACACTGGCAGTGTCACTAAAGTTTTTTTGTGGTGCCCTGAATGGCTGTTTTATTGTGCACACTATGCTCATCCTGTGGGAGAGCCAGGCGTCTCACTTTCTGGGACCCGTAGCTCGGTTGGTAACGCTCTTAATTCACACGTTGAGGTCCGTGGTTACATTCCTGGTACGCGTGGAAACATTGGGCGTTTCATTAAGACACCTGCTGCCCCTGTTCACCTTCCAGTAAATTAGGCACCCAGGTGTTAACAGTGGTGTAGGTCACATCCCGAGGACAAAATTAACCTAAGTTGCCCGAAATGCTCTGCATAACAAGGGACTTTCTATATAGTATGTCACTGATGTCAGCTAGGTCTGTATAAATTGTATCATGTACCTGTAGAAATAGTTTATTATTATGTCTACACTCCACTACCCTGGCGCTGAAGTCCCGGTTTACTTCTCTTTGGCATTTTAAGGGCGACTTGCAGCTTACGTCGTATCGAGCCCTGCTACCCGATGTACAGGGGAGATATTTACCAAAGCTATACAATGAAAGGGAACAGAGATAAGATAAGATTTCGTTCTGATTTTTAACCCCGGAGGGTTAGCCACCCAGGATAACCCAAGAAAGTCAGTGCATCATTGAAGACTGTTAAAGGACCCCAATGGAAATAAGTCACTCTGACTTTTTTGGGTTATCCTAGGTTGTCTACACATATGCTGCTATGTATGATAATCAATGTAACTGTATTTGTGTATTCCTGAATAAACTTACTTATTTCCATTGGGGTCCTCAATCTTGTCCCCCAGGATGTGACCCACACCAGTTGACTAACACCCAGGTACCTATTTGCTGCTAGGTGAACAGGACAACAGATGTAAGGAAACTCATCGAAATACGATATTGTAAATAGGGACTTCAGTCAGGTCTTTCAGCGCTTATTTAATTTGTAATATAACGATAATCTGCCTCACTTTCCACTACCATGACTACACGAATTGTATCATGTTAAGAAACAACAGCATTGCAGGTCATAATGGTAGATACCAGCTTTTTATATCACTATGCCAACTTATCCTCCCCAAAAAAACTAATCATGCACAATCCTCAACTTCGATGACTTTCACACGAGCTTTTAAATCTCTGCACAAAATTCAATTTAAACCAGCAAATAATAGAGCCTACTAGACTGGAGAATACACTAGACCTCATCTTCACTAACAATGATGATCTGATAAGAAATGTCACCATATCAAAAACAATATACTCAGATCACAACATAATTGAGGTTCAGACATGTATGCGTGGAGCCCCAGACCGACATAATGAGACTAGTCACGAGGGAGCATTCACCAAATTCAACTTCAATAACAAAAACATAAAGTGGGACCAAGTAAACCAATTCCTAACCGATATAAGCTGGGAAGATATACTAAGCAACACAGACCCCAACTTATGCCTAGAACAGATTAACTCGGTGGCACTCGATGTTTGCACAAGGCTTATTCCTCTAAGAAAAAGGAGGAGTAGATGTAAAATAGAAAGAGACAGGCGCTCCCTTTACAGGCGACGGAAAAGAATAACAGAGCGGCTAAAAGAGGTCAATATATCTGAAATGCGTAGGGAGACACTGGTCAGAGAAATAGCAAGCATCGAACTTAAGCTAAAAGAATCCTTTAGGAGTCAGGAATCGCGGGAAGAACTAAAAGCCATAAATGAAATCGAAAGAAACCCAAAGTATTTCTTCTCCTATGCCAAATCAAAATCGAGAACAACGTCCAGTATTGGGCCCCTACTTAAACAAGATGGGTCCTACACAGATGACAGCAAGGAAATGAGTGAGCTACTCAAGTCCCAGTATGACTCAGTTTTTAGCAAGCCGCTAACCAGACTGAGAGTCGAAGATCAAAATTAATTTTTTATGAGAGAGCCACAAAATTTGATTAACACAAGCCTATCCGATGTTATCCTGACGCCAAATGACTTCGAACAGGCGATAAATGACATGCCCATGCACTCTGCCCCAGGGCCAGACTCATGGAACTCTGTGTTCATCAAGAACTGCAAGAAGCCCCTATCACGAGCCTTTTCCATCCTATGGAGAGGGAGCATGGACACGGGGGTCGTCCCACAGTTACTAAAAACAACAGACATAGCCCCACTCCACAAAGGGGGCAGTAAAGCAACAGCAAAGAACTACAGACCAATAGCACTAACATCCCATATCATAAAAATCTTTGAAAGGGTCCTAAGAAGCAAGATCACCACCCATCTAGAAACCCATCAGTTACACAACCCAGGGCAACATGGGTTTAGAACAGGTCGCTCCTGTCTGTCTCAACTATTGGATCACTACGACAAGGTCCTAAATGCACTAGAAGACAAAAAGAATGCAGATGTAATATATACAGACTTTGCAAAAGCCTTCGACAAGTGTGACCATGGCGTAATAGCGCACAAAATGCGTGCTAAAGGAATAACAGGAAAAGTCGGTCGATGGATCTATAATTTCCTCACTAACAGAACACAGAGAGTAGTCGTCAACAGAGTAAAGTCCGAGGCAGCTACGGTGAAAAGCTCTGTTCCACAAGGCACAGTACTCGCTCCCATCTTGTTCCTCATCCTCATATCCGACATAGACAAGGATGTCAGCCACAGCACCGTGTCTTCCTTTGCAGATGACACCCGAATCTGCATGACAGTGTCTTCCATTGCAGACACTGCAAGGCTCCAGGCGGACATCAACCAAATCTTTCAGTGGGCTGCAGAAAACAATATGAAGTTCAACGATGAGAAATTTCAATTACTCAGATATGGTAAACACGAGGAAATTAAATCTTCATCAGAGTACAAAACAAATTCTGGCCACAAAATAGAGCGAAACACCAACGTCAAAGACCTGGGAGTGATCATGTCGGAGGATCTCACCTTCAAGGACCATAACATTGTATCAATCGCATCTGCTAGAAAAATGACAGGATGGATAATGAGAACCTTCAAAACTAGGGAGGCCAAGCCCATGATGACACTCTTCAGGTCACTTGTTCTATCTAGGCTGGAATATTGCTGCACACTAACAGCACCTTTCAAGGCAGGTGAAATTGCCGACCTAGAAAATGTACAGAGAACTTTCACGGCGCGCATAACGGAGATAAAACACCTCAATTACTGGGAGCGCTTGAGGTTCCTAAACCTGTATTCCCTGGAACGCAGGAGGGAGAGATACATGATTATATACACCTGGAAAATCCTAGAGGGACTAGTACCGAACTTGCACACGAAAATCACTCACTACGAAAGCAAAAGACTTGGCAGACGATGCACCATCCCCCCAATGAAAAGCAGGGGTGTCACTAGCACGTTAAGAGACCATACAATAAGTGTCAGGGGCCCGAGACTGTTCAACTGCCTCCCAGCACACATAAGGGGGATTACCAACAGACCCCTGGCAGTCTTCAAGCTGGCACTGGACAAGCACCTAAAGTCAGTTCCTGATCAGCCGGGCTGTGGCTCGTACGTTGGTTTGCGTGCAGCCAGCAGCAACAGCCTGGTTGATCAGGCTCTGATCCACCAGGAGGCCTGGTCACAGACCGGGCCGCGGGGGCGTTGACCCCCGGAACTCTCTCCAGGTAAACTCCAGGTAAGAAGGCAAGACTCGCTACGTCTTAAGTTGTCAGTGACCCTTAAACCCCCCAAGAAGAATTGACTTCAGCGTTGAGACTTAAGTACCGGTGTTGGAAGATGCAGACGAGCTTGCTCAGCGAGGAAGACACTTGGTTCTGCCAGTGTTTAGGCCTGGGGTCCACCTGATATAAAGAGAATTTAATGCTCACATTTCTCTTTCTGGAGGAAATTTTGTTGCCTTCCTCATTCCCGCATAGATTTGGGAAATATTTTTTCCTGGACTTACTATTTTTACTTTTTCCTAGGACTTACTATTATTATAAAAAAGAAGCGCTAAACCTATAAGGGTCATACAGCGTAGAACTTACTAAAGATTCAATCTTTGGTGGCCCTGAATAACCTAAACGACGTTTCTAATAATAATAATAATAATAATAATAATAATAATAATATCTTTATTTCTACAAGTACATGTACAAGGTATACAGGTCATAGCTGACATCACTGACACTACTATATAGAAAGCCGTTTGTTATGCTGATCATTTCGGGCAAATTAAGTCAATTTTGTCCCAGGATGCGACCCACAACAGTCCACTAACACCCAGGTAACCATTTTACTGATGGGTGAACATGGACAACCGGTGTAAGGAAACCGCCCAATGTTTCCACCCCTTTGCCGGGAATCGAACCAGCGTATGAAGCGAGAACTTTTGCGACCAGGCGTTGGTGGAGTGTAGACGTACTTACTGAAGGAGTAAAAAGTCTTTCGGAAGGAAATTTTGTTTCCTTTCTAATTTCAGCCCAAAGTTGGGTAGTATATGTTTCCTGGGAGTCAGGGCTCAATAAGGCGTAAGCTTTGGTAGACTTAGAAAGTTTTAGTTTCGGTTGGTATCTGCACGTTTAGTTGTGCTGCCTAAGCGGTTAGTTTACTGTGCACCCCATGGTCATCCTGTGAGCAACAGCCCCCCAAACAACAGACTTACAGTTGATCTGTATCAGACCCCACTGAGCATTGCTACATCACTAGAAATATTAGTTATTTCATGTTTTATTATTACTTCATATAATGTACACAATACAGTATGAAATATGCTAAAAAAATAAATCTTATTACCACTAATAACACTGGTCATAATTGGGTTACAATTTGCTCTATAAAACCGTTCATTCATCTAGTCGATGCAAAATGTGGATAAAACCTTAGACTTACAGAAATCATTAATAATGCCATATCCTGTAAGGTTTGCTTGGAGGTGTCTCAATTGTTGGATGTTTGGATACTAAGATATAATGCTTCAGTGAATGACCGACCCTGTCTACACACTTTGCATTTTGTTACTGATATCTCCATACACACCATAGTGCCAGAGATATTTATAGTCTACCTATAGTCTAGAAGTGACAACGATTTGAGATCTACTGACCGTGTTACTTTCTCCATATGTAGGCTTAACTTGATACATATCATTATAATGGATAATGGATCTGTTAATTTCTATCTGTATTCTAATTTCTTCAAGCTCCTTTCTAACAATGTTTTGTAAGCGTCTGTTTAAAAACCCATAATTATGCTCTACATTCTCTTCTTCAATGCTTGTTTAGCTCATTCATTAGGTTTATCATGCTCCTAGAGGCCTTTGTGAGACGGAATTCACAAAAGCTTAATTGTGAGCCCTTAATTTGTTTACCTGTGCCTAGCTTCATACACAAGCATGCTACATTATGGTCTCAGGCTACTTAGAGCAAGTAATGAGGAGAGTTAATTGCTTGAGAGCAACAAGTATGGTAAACAGCTCAGCTTGTATGGTGGAAACACAATTATGTATTATAATGTAGTTCAGGCCGCTTTACAGCACTTCCCGCCCTCCCACTGTCAAGGCATAATTTTTTCTCCCAGGATGCGACCTACAACAGTCGACTAACACCCAGGTACCTACTTGCTCTTAGGTGAACAGGGGCAGCAGGTGTAGGGAAACATGCCGAACGTTTCCACCTGTGTCAGGAATCGATCCACGGACACTCAGTATGTGAGCTGGGTGCGCTATCAACTGAACCACAGGACACCAAACATCTGTTATGTGTAAGACAATTGCAATCGACCAAAACTTGTACAATTGTACTTATGTGATACTGTACCTAAATAAGCTTACTAACTTACCTACACCCTCACCCGAGTTCAGGAAACGGTTTCTCACTAAAACCATGAAATAAACATCCGTAGAGCGGAAAATGGCGCTGATGAAAGGTGTCCCCTCCTTTAATGTGAATATTATTATAATCAAAAAGAAGCGCTAAGCCACAAGGGTTATACAGCGCTGCTTAATGTGAATAGTGAGCAGAACAAGATGAGGATATGTGTCCCAGAGAGAACGGGGAAAATTTGACGTCGATGCTCAGTTAAGAGCGAAACATCCACACATTAAGATTAGCACAGAAGTCCTATGGACGAGATGCGTTGTCATTGTTTGTGGATTACAGGACCACTACAGTTGCCGCCGTATCTAGACCAGTTTTTCCCGAGAGTCCGGGAGAAATATCTTGTTCAAATCTTGGCTCGAATTGAGCAGGAAACAGTTTCTCATTAACAGAAACGAGAACATGTTTCCAATTAATTCAGGTGACCCACTCACCTAAACCCGGACGGACCAGGATGCCCAGATACTCTTCCCCACCTGAGTCAATAACATCAAGCTTTCCATAGACTCAGGAGATAAATGGGATAAAATACCGACATGATCAAAAAAAGACAAATGAAGTATAATGCTGACCAAACTGACCAAATGTCCAGTAGAGGACTCTGTATAATGAAGAAAAACGTCTGGAGGATAGGGAAAGGAAGGGAGGAACTGATCACTGATGCTCAAGGAAAGGAAGACCTGATTAATGATGCTCAAGGAAGGGAGGAACTGATCACTGATGCTCAAGGAAAGGAAGACCTGATTAATGATGCTCAAGGAAGGGAGGAACTGATCACTGATGCTCAAGGAAAGGAAGACCTGATTAATGATGCTCAAGGAAGGGAAGAACTGATCACTGATGCTCAAGGAAGGAGTGGAGCAAGATGCCTACAATCTACGAAAGGCAGCTAAGAGTTCATCACAAACTTTAGGTCCACACTGCTAAATTGCTCACATAAAACCCCCTTGGGACACACTAAACATTCATGGCTCACACCCAGTGGCGCAGCCACAGGGAAGGGGAGGCTAAAGCCTATCAGAGGCAAATATTTTTTTTTAAATTAGAGGTTAACTGTCATTGTGTTGTATTGACCAGTGACCACATAAGCACGATAGTTTAAGATATATCACATACATTCTGAAAATCATATGTTTTTAAGACGATTTCTGTTATATTTCAGCATCTCAGTAAGTCCCAACCACCCTCAGATTGAAATTCTGGCTTGTGAATGAAATCTTGGCTCCGCTACTGCTCACACCAAACACCCGCGACACACACTTAACAACTGTGACTTTCATCCAATACCCGTGGCTAACATGCAATACCCCTGATACGAAGAACATCATTAATACACGCAGAACATCCCGGTACATACAAAATGCCCCTGATACACAATGAAAACCCCTAGTACATACAGAACACCCCGAAAACATACAGAATACCCACAGAGCACAGAGAACATCCCTGGTATGCACGAAACACACCTGGTGCGCACAAAACATATAACACTCCAGGTATACTCAAGATCTATGGTACTAACAGAACATCACTGACACGCACCCAACACACCCAGAGCACAGAGAACCCTCCCTGGTACACTAAGAATACAACTGGTTCATACAGAACACCTCTGGTACACACGCAACACCCCTGGTACAATCAAAACATCCCGGGTACAGGCAGAGCAACACCCTTGGTACATACATAATGCCTCTGGTAGACACAAACACCCTTAGTAAACACATAAAGCCTCTAGTACACACAGAACCCTGGTATGTGCCCATGGTACATACAGAACTTGTTATACAAAGAACATCGCTAGTACACAAGCTCTGTGGTACAAACACAACACCAGTGACACGCACCCAACACCCCTGGAACACACACATCGCCCCAGTATACGCAGAATATCCCTAGTATATACAGAACACCTCAGATACACACAGAGCATCTCTGGTACACACAGAACACCCTTGGTATACACAGAAGACCTCTGATACACAAAGACCTCTGATACAAAAAGAAGACCTCTGATACACACAGAACACCTGTGATACACACAGAACACCTGTGATACAGAACACCTGTGATACACACAGAACACCTCTGATACCCATAGAACACCTCTGATACAGAACACCTCTGATACACACAGAACACCTGTGATATACAAAGACAATTCCTAGTACATACGCAGCACCCCTAGTACACACAGAACACCCGTGTTACAAACAGAACACCCCTGGTACACACAGAACAGCCTTGGAATACAAAGAACATCCCTGGCATACAAGGAATACCTCGGGTACTCAAAGAACACCACTGGTACGTTCAGAACACCCCTAGTATATACAAAACACCCCATGTCCTTTCACTGTTAAGAGTTAGTTCAGTGGTGTGTTAATCAAGCTTGACACTTATAAACAGTTCCCGGGAGGCAAGACTAACTCATGTTGGTCTTTTACCATAACTAATGTACAGGAAGATGTCAAATGGTTCCAGTTATCTGAAATACATGCATAAGAAGACTGGAGTCGTGGGGTTCTAACTGTATAACTAGGTTGGTAAAAATGGTCTATACTGTTTTCTATGAGGAATTGTACTTCAGTAAGTGCCTATCCAGATTCATTTGCTATGAGACGATCTGCATGATTATAAAAATGTTCATTATACTCTTTATAATACGGCAAAAACGACTTAAAACTTCAGAAATATCTTTCTGAAGTTTCTTTCTGAATGTAGATATAATGGCTGTAGGCTTCACTTGCAAACATTATATCTACATTCATTGTATTTTGTAAGTGAATTAAAATTGCATTACATGGGTCGATAAATCGTGCCTCAGGCCTCTTTAAAAAACAATAGCTAGAATTTTGTATTATCAATTATATAGTCTTGCCCATGCCAGAGAAAACATAGGTGCAGATTCCACCAAGTCTCTTGAACTGTGCTAGCATTTTAAACTTCTTAATAAATGTGCTAGCATGTTAAATGTTTTAGCATATGCACTAGTCTGTTAAAACTACATCAGTGAATGACTCACGAAATCGTAATGACACGACTGCAAACAAACCATACCACGCGACGGTCTAGAGTTTTGAGACTGATCGCGAGTTCAACCCCCATCCGTGGTATGATTTGGTTTACATCAGCGAATTATTGTGTTGTCTCTACTACACGCAATGTACAGTTAGATAATTTTAATACCTTTGGTTAAATTTTACATCTTTGTCAGTGTCGCGAACTAGAGGCAAAAACTTACGTAAATAATATATATATATATATATATATATATATATATATATATATATATATATATATATATATATATATATATATAAGGGACAACCAGCCTTATTCAACTAAAAATATGTTGGTTCTCCCTTACCATAAAAACTTGGTTGATATGCCTTCTCTTCATAAGAATTTTAATATTAAAGATGTATTCGAAAATCTTGATACAGTAAAAAAAAAATTGATAAAGAATTCCCCCCAAAATGCTGATGGATGTGTCTATAAGATTCCTTGTAAAATTTGCGATAAAGTTTATTACGGTCAAACTGGTAAAAATCTCGAACTAAGATTAAAACAACATAAATATAGCATTAGAACTGGACAAGATTCCAATGCTTTATTTATTCATGTAAGAGATTTTAACCATCCAACAGATTTTCAAAAAGTTGAGAAAGTAGTATCAAGCAAGTCCATGGTCGACAGGAATATAATTGAATCTTGTTTCATAAAAAGCAGGTTTGACAATAATATGAATATTTCCTTTGGTTTATATAAATTAGATCCATTTATAATTAATATAATTTGGGAAGAATTTAATAATACACTGGACAAATAATAATTTTAAAATTTTCTTGGGTAGAATAGTTTGTTGGTGGGTTGTGCGTAGGACCTGTCCAGTTGGGTCGGCGCGCGTCAGGTGTTTAACTGTTGTGGGATCTGATAGTGAGGTGTTGGCCAGACCCCTTATATACCTTCCTTGGATAATTTACTTTCATAGTTCCTTGATAATGTGAGTAGTCACGAAAGCGCTTGGAATTTCTCTATTCTTTCACAGTGGTTGTTTTGCAAATTCTGAAATCACCTGTTTACTGTGATCTTATTGCATATATATATATATATATATATATATATATATATATATATATATATATATATATATATATATATAAATCCATTATTATATAAATAATAATAACAATAATAATAACAATTACTGTGTGATGCTGGTCAAGCAGATCCACTAATAACATAGAATCTCATTGCTTATTTACAGCTCAACCTGCCAGTAAATTTGGGTATATAAGGTTGTACATAAATATATGATTACAGTGCTACACTATCTCGGTAATTGTATATTTGTGTATATATATCTTGCGGAAACAGAGTAATGGAAGCAATACTTTTCACTGATTTTCTTCCAGTACATATTTCAACACTATACATCAAACATTTGATGATTTACCTAATACTATAACAATATAAGAATAATCCGTGAGTTTGATTTATGCAAAGAAATAGTCTCGTTAAAATGGTCACCTGTTTCTGTATATAAATGAGACCAGTACAATTATTTACCTACTTAGACCACCTGTGTGTGTATATATATATATATATATATATATATATATATATATATATATATATATATATATATATATATATATATATATATATAATCACACATAGAAGAATTGAACTATGTACAATAACTTACAGTCTTCACACGTAACTGGGAAAGTGAGAACAGCCATTAATTTTAAGGTCTTAGATTCGTAAATAATCTCTTGCTTAACAATATGTTAATCTGGAACTTCATAATGATTATTTCACTAGAGTACTACACATGCAACTTGGTCAGTTTAGAAATATTTCATTTGTATTCGTATATTAGGAGGAGTCTGAAAAAAATTAGATCTAAGGGACAAAGGAAAGTGTTAGATATTGACCCTTGAAGAGAAGAAAGTATAAGTTAGCATATATGTTGAACGTTGGCTACAGTGAAACAAGAAAATATATTCTATACGGATTATACATTTAGGTACTAATTACACTCAGAACTCAGTATACTGGGTTTACAGGTCTCTTGGGACGGGAGAATGTCGCAGGATCTAATCCCGGCTGGCCGTAGTTTGGTAAATGATTCAATACCACTTGTTTCGTGGTTTCATTAATATATATATACATACATATACATACATATATATATTATATATAATATATATATTATATATATATATATATATATATATATATATATAATATATATATAATTATATATAATATATTATATATTATATATAATATATTATATATTATATATATATATATATATATATATATATATATATATATATATATATATATATATATATATATATATATATATACATATATTACATAATGTACAACATACATACATACATACAACAAATTTTGTAGTATAAAGGCAGCCTCGTTAACGTTACTGTGGAAAAATGTAAAAATTGGTCACTTGTTAACTCTCTTTTATATCTCATGCTGCTTCTTATATTCCCAAATTCAAAAATGAATGCTCTCGCTCTCTCTCAAGATAACATCTCCGCTTGTTTATTGTTAATAGGTTATATATTTTGTTTAATTGGGGTAATTAGTGCTAATTTATAGTAACCAAAATATAATGAGTGAGTAATGATGAAGCAATGGCTGTGTGCACATACTGCTGTAGCGTCATCGTCTACATCAAGCTGATACATACTGCTGTAGTATCATTGTCTACATCATGCTGAAAAATGCCGTTGTAGTTTATTATTATTGTCAATTTAGGCAGTAAACCGTAAGGGATATACAACGCCGCTGGAGGGATGTGAGAAAGTAGATATGTGCGAAGGTTAAGAGTGAAAGAGGGGCGTAGAATGTGCGAAGTTCAGGCAAACTAACCTAAAAGGTGTAAGGAACGAGCCTGGGCTAAGATGTTGCAACGCCAGGTAATGTCATAAGCATTTTCGATATAAAAAAAAATATCTACTATAACCGACCGATTATTAGCAAAACATTGCGAACGAACGTATCCAAGTGGATTGAGGGGTCAATGGCAAAATAGCCTGAAGAAAACCAAAATGATGAAGGGAGAGAAAACTTCAGTTTTCCAAGTACCATATTAAACGTTTGTTAACCAAGCGTTCTAGCAACTTACAAATTGCACTGGTAAAAGCGAAACGTCTGTAGTGAGTGGTATTGCCTGAAGTACCTGGCTTAGGAAAAGGTAAGACAATGGCAGTTTTCCATTAAAGAGGAAGATCGCTTGGAACCAAACAAGACTGAAAAGATGTAAGAAGCACCAAGCGCTGTAGAATGACATGGATGTCATTGGGCCCAGCCACTGTCGTATAGGATGAGGATAATGTTGAGAGTTCTCGGAAGGCACGTTGCAAGAGAAGTAAAATTAGAGGAGTCGACTCCTTCTAAGGATAAGGAGGTGGGGAAGAGATGTAGCCCCTGGGATACACATGCTAGGTGGTGCCCGACTGCTATGGCAACGTCAATAGGGTCTGTAAGGCTGTCGCCACCAACCGGGAACAGGGTCTTGAGAGTAATTGCCAGTCAACATCCATACCTTTTTCCAGACTGCGTACAGACAAGTAGTGGTAGTGACAATGGACATGTAAGCTTGCCAACAAGCACGTTTTGCAGCCCAGATACAACAACGAAAAATCGCTCTGGCCTATTTAACAGCTGGGAAAAGGTCTATAGTTCTGTTGGAATGGTAACGCACAGAGCAAGCACTTCTATTTCGGAGGATTGCAATCGATGCCGCAGCAAGAAAGGTGGCGGTAAAAAAGTTGTAATAACCCGTCTGAAGAGGATGAAGCAGGAGGAAGTGGGAAATGATGGCTGTCATGAAGATTAGGTACTACACAACAGAATCAAGCGATACAGAAGAGCAGGAAAGGGGACGATGTAAGGATCTAAATGTGTGGGGATAACTCTTTAAGACATGAACAGGAATTAGTAGTAGTACTATCAAATTAAGCATTAAACCAGTAAAAATCACACAGCGCTGAGGGTAAGGATGTGTGAAAGTAGGAATACGTGAAGGTTAATTAAGAGTGAGCGAGAGGTAGAACTGTGTAAAGTAAGGGGTTAGTGAAGGAGTAAAACTGAAATCAAAGTTGGCGCAACAGGCTAGTCTAAGTTAAAAAATATAGATAAGTAGATTAGAGTTCCGACTAGTTGAGTGGTGAAGATCTCCCCCACTCTTCTTTGTACTGGACTGATGAAACCACTGTGTAGCGAAACGTTTCCTCAATAAAGATTTCCAAGCGTTGCACGTGTGTCTAATTTAAGTTTAAAAAGTCAGAGAAAGTCTGTGTCACAGATGGGACTTTCCGTGAGGTCAGGAATTACGTATTGGAGCTGTTTAGAAGTCAGAAAAAGATCTTACGTGCACTCTTAGAAAATAATTTGTTGTGGCTCAACGTGGACCAAGGTTGTTGCCAGCAGATGCGGGGTTCATCTCTCAGCTGCTTTCCCCTCCTTCCTAAGATGGGCTACAGTTCTAAGGGGCTTCAGGCGGCTATGACGAGCAAACGAGGTTATGTGAGGCTTCCAGGACACTGGGTGATCCAACAGTTCTCAGGGAGGTTATGTGAGGCTTCCAGGACACTGGGTGATCCAACAGTTCTCAGGGAGGTTATGTGAGGCTTCCATGACACTGGGTGATCCAACAGTTCTCAGGGAGGTTATGTGAGGCTTCCAGGACACTGGGTGATCCAACAGTTCTCATGGAGGTTATGTGAGGCTTCCAGGACACTGGGTGATCCAACAGTTCTCAGGGAGGTTATGTGAGGCTTCCAGGACACTGGATGATCCAACAGTTCTCAGGGAGGTTATGTGAGGCTTCCAGGACACTGGGTGATCCAACAGTTCTCAGGGAGGTTATGTAAGGCTTCCAGGACACTGGGTGATCCAACAGTTCTCAGGGAGGTTATGTGAGGCTTCCAGGACACTGGGTGATCCAACAATTCTCAGGGAGGTTATGCGAGGCTTCCAGGGCACTGGGTGATCCAACAGTTCTCAGGGAGGTTATGTGAGGCTTCCAGGACACTGGGTGATCCAACAGTTCTCAGGGAGGTTATGTGAGGCTTCCAGGACATTGGGTGATCCAACAGTTCTCAGGGAGGTTATGCGAGGCTTCCAGGACACTGGGTGATCCAACAGTTCTCAGGGAGGTTATGTGAGGCTTCCAGGACATTGGGTGATCCAACAGTTCTCAGGGAGGTTATGCGAGGCTTCCAGGACACTGGGTGATCCAACAGTTCTCAGGGAGGTTATGCGAGGCTTCCAGGACAATGGGTGATCCAACAGGAGACCGAAAACCTCGGAATTATGTTACTGCCATTGCGTATGATAGGTCTTTCGTTTAGCTTTTTCACCATCATGGCCCGGCATGATACTTAGTGGCTTTCTTTGTACTAATCAAATTATGAAATGTAAACACACATTGTAACCATTGTAAAGAAATAGTTTTGTTTGTTTGTAGTTAAGGCAATTGTGAGGATTGTCTGCAGGATGGATTATGTGTATGTAGTCTTCATGACTACGATATTCTTCAGCAAATCCAAGGGTGAGGGACTGATTACCTCGTATTTTGTATATACTTCTTCTGTCTTCCAATTATGTCCTTGAATTTGTATTGATAAAGCCACTGGATGGTGAAACAATAGATACCCAGATGTTGCACCTGTCTAATTCTTCATCGTGGATTATTATGTTCAGCGGTACCGTAGACGGGGGTATTCTGACGGACATCTATAATGTTTTGTACGATGGCCAAAGCGCCAGCAATGTTCGCATTGTTGAGGTGTTGGGAGCAATTCCCGCACTTGTAAGCGCTGTCCTGCTATGTAAATTAAGGCTGCAAGCTCCCGGCAAAGGTCAGCATGGCAATGTTCCTTGGATAACGTCTCCGACCTTAAGCAGGGTGGACACAGGTCTCCACTTAAGTGATAGGGAGATTCTGGAGCTCAATTTGCTCCTGAATGTATGGGCCACATTGCATAAAGCCTTGCTAGAACTATAGCGTATGGGACGAAGACAGTACCGCAGCTAGAATTGAGAAAGGAATGTTTCTGTATAGTGACAGGGGTTGTTGTCGATAGAGCTGATAGGGGAAAGGTTGTCAGCTTGTTAGGCATCCTTTACGTACGTATCCCACTCTTTAGAACATGAAAGGACACATTATGATCAACATGCCTTATGAGAGCTTTCTTAATGCCATGGTCAATGAAGTAATCAGTAGGTGGTGTTGGCTGCAGGGAAAAGAACTTTATTCGAGA
>NW_027199633.1:0-29804 GCF_038502225.1 Cherax quadricarinatus | reverse complement strand
CAAATGACTGAGAATTTCGGTAATATCACTAACTTTCCAAAATAGCTTTTGTGGCTGGTTCATGTTCCTCCCACCTGGTGTCTGACAAATATTTAGACAATTTTGACTGAGATTGCAAAAATGATTTTAGAACTGCCCATTTCTTTGTGAAGGATTAGAGAAAGGTATAACTTTCTTTGATAAAGCAAAAAAGAAAATAGTTCATTACATCAGGGCAGCAATCAACAGCTGAACGGCCCAACAAATTTAAAAAGTTACCAGAGCATGGAATAAATCTTGCAATTTTTTTTTCCAGGAGTTTTTAGCTGCTTTCCGTTGTGTCTACCAGCCATGTTGGCAGCATTGTCATAACACTGCCCTAGACACTTTCTGAAACTTATTTCAGGCTCAGTAGTGAGATAGACACTAAATCAAGCCATGCTTTCTCCTGAGTGAGCTTTTAGCTCAAAATATTATATTCCTTGGCCGGAGAGTCCCCTAGATTTTGAAGTCCTGGGCTGAAGCCTAGCGGTGAAGCCTAGCGGTGAAGCCTAGCGGTGAAGCCTAGCGGTGAAGCCTAGCGCTTTAGTATGTAGAGGCAGCAGTACGTGACGTACGTAAAAACAGCAGTATGTGAAGTATGTAGAAGAAGCAGTATGTGAAGTATGTAGGAGGAGGAATATGTGAAGTATGTAGGAGGAGGAATATGTGAAGTATGTAGGAGGAGGAATATGTGAAGTATGTAGGAGGAGGAATATGTGAAGTATGTAGGAGGAGGAGTATGTGAAGTATGTAGGAGGAGGAGTATGTGAAGTATGTAGGAGGAGGAATATGTGAAGTATGTAGAAGGAGGAATATGTGAAGTATGTAGGAGGAGGAGTATGTGAAGTATGTAGGAGGAGGAATATGTGAAGTATGTAGGAGGAGGAATATGTGAAGTATGTAGGAGGAGGAATATGTGAAGTATGTAGGAGGAGGAATATGTGAAGTATGTAGGAGGAGGAATATGTGAAGTATGTAGGAGGAGGAATATGTGAAGTATGTAGAAGCAGCAGTATGTGAAGTATGTAGAAGCAGCAGTATGTGAAGTATGTAGAAGCAGCAGTATGTGAAGTATGTAGAAGCAGCAGTATGTGAAGTATGTAGAAGCAGCAGTATGTGAAGTATGTAGAAGCAGCAGTATGTGAAGTATGCAGAAGCAGCAGTATGTGAAGTATGTAGAAGCAGCAGTATGTGAAGTATGTAGAAGCAGCAGTATGTGAAGTATGTAGAAGCAGCAGTATGTGAAGTATGCAGAAGCAGCAGTATGTGATGTATGTAGAAGCAGCAGTATGTGATGTATGCAGAAGCAGCAGTATGTGATGTATGCAGAAGCAGCAGTATGTGAAGTATGTAGAAGCAGCAGTATGTATAGTATGTAGAAGCAGCAGTATGTGATGTATGCAGAAGCAGCAGTATGTATAGTATGTAGAAACAGCAGTATGTATAGTATGTTGAAGGAGCAGTATGTGAAGTATGTAGAAGCAGTATGTGAAGTATGTAGAAGAAGCAGTATGTGTATTATCCAGACTTATAGTAGAAACGCACGACACATAAGCTACGCAGACTTCCAGTAGGAACCCACCAAACACACAACATATGCAGTCCTCCAGTAGGAACCCACCAAACAAACAAGCTCTGCAGACCTCCAGTAGGAACCCATAAAAGAAACAACCTATGCAGATCTCGAGTAGGAACCCAAGAAACACAGGCTATGAAGACCTCGAGAAGGAACCCGCCAAACACACAAGCTACGCAGACCTCCAGTACTAACCCACCAAACGCACATGCTATGCAGACATCCAGTAGGAACCTACCAAACAAACAAGCTATGCAGACCTCCAGCAGGAAACCATCAAACACACAAGCTGTGCAGACCTCCAGTAGGAACCCACCAAACAAGCTATGCAGACCTCAAGTAGGAACCCATCAAACACGCTAGCTATGCAGACCTAGAGTAGGAACCCACCAAACACACAAGCTATGCAGACCTCTAGTAGTAATCTAGTAAACACTCAAGCTATGCCGAACTCCAGTAGGAACCAAACAAACACACAAGTTCTGCAGACCCCCAGCAGCAACCTACCAAACACACAAACTATAAAGACCTCCAGTAGGATCCCACCAAACACAACCTACGCATACCTCCAGTGGTAACCCACCAAACAAGCTATGAAGACCTCCAGCAGGAACCCACCAAACACACAAGCTCTGCAGACCTCCAGTAGAAACCCATAAAAGAAACAACCTATGCAGATCTCGAGTAGGAACCCAAGAAACACAGGCTATGAAGACCTCGAGAAGGAACCCGCCAAACACACAAGCTATGCAGACCTCCAGTACTAACCCACCAAACGCACATGCTATGCAGACATCCAGTAGGAACCCACCAAAACCACAAGCTATGCAGACCTCTAGTAGGAACCCACTAAACACACAAGCTATGCAAACCTCCAGTAGGAACCCACGAAACACCTAGCTATTCAGACCTCCAGTATGAACCCACCAAAGACACAAGCTATGCAGACCTCCAGTAGGAACCCACCAAACACACAAGCTATGCAGACTTTCAGAAGGAACCCACCAAACACAGAAGATATGCAGTCCTCCGGTAGGAACACACAAAACACACAAGCTATGCAGACCTCCAGTAGGAACCCACCAACCACACAAGCTATGCAGACCTCCAATAGGAACCCACCAAACAGACAAGCTATGCAAACCTCCAGTAGGAACCCACTAAACACACAAGATATGCAGACCTTCATTAGGAACCCAGCAAACGCAAGCTATGCAGACCTAAAGTAGGAACCCACCAAACACGCAAGGTATGAAGACCTCCAGTAGGAACCCACCAAACACACAGCCTATGAAGACCTCCAGTAGGAACCCACCAAACGCACATGCTATGCAGATCTCCAGTAGGAACCCAGCAAACACAAGCTCTACAGACCTCCAGTAGGAACCCACCAAACACAAAAGCTATGCAGATCTCCATTAGGAATCCACCAAACACACAAGCTATGCAGACCTCCATTGGGAACCCACCAAACACACAGGCTATGAAGACTTCCAGTAGGAACCCACCAAACGCACATGCTATGCAGATCTCCAGTAGGAACCCACCAAACACGCAAGCTATGCATACCTCCAGTAGGAACCCACTAAGCACACAAGCTTTGCAGACCTCCAGTAGGAACCCTCCAAACACACAAGCTATGCAGATCTCCAGTATGAACCCACCAAACACACAAGCTCTGCTCACCTCCATTAGGAACCCACCAAACACACAAGCTATGCAGAGCTCCAGTAGGAACCCACCAAACACACAAGCTATGCAGATCTCCAGTAATGTTGAGTCAACAGTCTTATCCTAATTTACCCAGCGTCTTTCCATTTTAATCTATTGTTGATAATCCTTCTTTAATGGATTCCGCAAACCTCTCTCTCAAAATTGTTGAGGCTTAGAGCAGTGAGGATCGTTTTTGTAAGTAGAAATTGTTGAAAAGGGACTTTTATTGGCTGTTGAGAGTTTTGAAAGGGAGAAAAGACAAGAGGTGTCATGTCTGAAAGTAACTCCCCAGATAACACGTGTGGTAAGCAGATTAATTTTCAACGTGTGTGTAATACCACCTACTTTGTTTCAAAAAAAAAAATAAATAAAAGAAAGATGGAAGAAAAATAAAAAAATCTTGCAAGTATAAGAATCTTCTTTAGAGATACTGAGAAATATTTAAGTTATTACACAACTGAAAATTAAAAAAATCTTGAAGACTTTGTTCAATACTTAGTTTTTTTTATTTATTTAATATCATCTACAATCCCAAAAGTAAAGGAAATGCAATATATATATTTTATAAAAAATAAGTGGCACTTATTGCTAATTAAATATTTTAATTAGCATGAACTTAGCGTTTGAAGCCTACCAGAAGAGTCATTCTCTAGTTATTACACAAAAACCAATTTCAGTAGAAGTATTTCGGTTATTGGGTGGCCGAAATACGTGTCCCTATATTCCACAAGCCCAGCCCCGTCTACCTCAATT
Organism: Cherax quadricarinatus; assembly: GCF_038502225.1. Classification (NCBI taxonomy): domain Eukaryota; kingdom Metazoa; phylum Arthropoda; class Malacostraca; order Decapoda; family Parastacidae; genus Cherax; species Cherax quadricarinatus. The sequence goes on along the minus strand of NW_027199633.1, from coordinate 25,741 downwards.
CACAAACAAGAAACAGTGCAAGGTAGTAAGAAAATGGTAATGCAGAAAAATTCAAGAATATTCACAAATATGCAACGTTTTGCTCTCCAGGAGAGCGAAACGTTGCCACAATAAAAGGTCACATGAATAGCACTTGTGTCCTTTTACCTAACATATTGTCGGTAATTCTACCAACATTAATACATATGTATTCTTGTGTGAACGTATGAATGAGCATGCATGTTTGGATGAGCATACATATTCATATGAATATATAAGCATGGGTATGTGTGTACGTGATGTGTATATGCATACTTGTGTACATGAATGCATGTGCATATAAATATACTTCTTGTCCATGTATATGTGTTGATGTATAAATCTGTATACTAGTGTGTGTGCGTGCGTGTGTGTGTGTGTGTGTGTGTGTGTGTGTGTGTGTGTGTGTGTGTGTGTGTGTGCGTGTGTGTGTGTGCGTGTGTGTGTGTGCGTGTGTGTGTGTGCGTGTGTGTGTGTGCGTGTGTGTGTGTGTGTGTGAGTGTGTGTGTGTATGTGTGTGTGCGTGTGCGTGTGTGTGTGTGTGTGTGTGTGTGTGTGTGTGCGTGTGTGTGTGTGCGTGTGTGTGTGTGTGCGTGTGTGTGTGTGTGTGTGTGTGTGTGTGTGTGTGTGTGTGTGTGTGTGTGTGTGTGTGTGCGTGTGTGTGTGCGTGTGTGCGTGCGTGTGTGTGAGCGTGCGTGCGTGTGTGTGCGTGTGTGTGTGTGTGTGTGTGTGTGTGTGTGTGTGTGTGTGCGTGTGTGTGTGTGTGTGTGTGTGGGTGTGTGTGTGGGGGGGTGTGTGTGTGTGTGTGTGTGTGTGTGTGTGTTGTGTGTGTGTGTGCGTGTGTGCGTGTAAAAATAACTAAGGCAATCACTGGACTACTTTGATTGCCTTCTATATATATATATATATATATATATATATATATATATATATATATATATATATATATATATATATATATATATATATATATATATATAATATTATATAGATGGAAAGTGGCTGGGTTAACTACAAGGTCAGCCAGTCATATATTAAATTACCAGCTGAAGTATGGCCGGACAAACGTATCTTCTATGCATGACACTATACCATAGCAACGTAAAAGGAAGATTAATTTTATAATTAGACTTTGAATTTATTTTTTGTAGGTTCTGGATACAAAATATCTGATGCAGCACTAAAGGGACAAGCCATTAAAAAGGTCTGATAAATTTTTCATCTTGGTATCTAAATTTCTCAGTTCTCCAGAGAAATATGATGCTCCAGAAATTGTACAAATAAAATTTGCAAATTGAAGCCTGCATATCCCACAAATAAATTTGATATCTTCCTGTAAGACTCACCAGTGTAAAACGTAAGTACACAACCAGAAGAGGCGCTCCATTTATGACTGGAAATCCTACAATTACAAGATTTTCATCTACATTTGAATTCTGACAAATCTGCATCATCGCTGCTGAAACTTGTGGGGCATCAGCCATTTCATACATTATATTATTCTTAAATAACTGAAGCCGTTGAAAAGAGGAATAGTCTTTTCACAAGGTGCTATATAAAAAAGTTCTAGGATTGCCGCAAAAATATATAATTTTATCTTATCACCTAGTTGTCTCTATGGAAGTACTCTCCTCTGGAAGCTATACGATGATTCCAGCTCCTCTGCCACTTCTCGAAACATTTTTGGAACTTCTTTCAGAACGGCGTCTAGCGGGGCCTGAGATTTTGCTTGAATCTCGTCTAAGTTGGTAAACGCAGTCGGTTGAGTTTCATTTTTATTTTTCTGAAGAGAAAGAAGTCACAGAGGGCTAGATCGAGTGAGTAGGGAGGGTGGAAGAAGGGAGTAGGGAGGGTGGAAGAAGGGAGTAGGGAGGGTGGAAGAAGGGAGTAGGGAGCGTGGAAGAAGGGAGTAGGGAGGGTGGAAGAAGGGAGTAGGGAGGGTGGAAGAAGGGAGTAGGGAGGGTGGAAGAAGGGAGTAGGGAGGGTGGAAGAAAGGAGTAGGGAGGTGAAACTCTTGTTTTTGGCCAGAAAACGCACGAGAACAGTCGCGTGAGCTGGGACATTGTCATATTGAATGAACTAATCGTTAGATGCCCCCACAAAAGCAGACATTTTCTTCTCACGTCTTTCCTCAAGCATTATCAGAACCTCAATGCACAGTCTCCCGAGTACAGCAACGGTGGTAAGATGGCCACAAACCTAAAAGCGGTTTAATAGAGTGTAATTTGTTATGGTGCATGCCCGACCACTCTTGTTGCCAACTGCTGCAAAAGGCGGGCAGAGATAACTGGAAAATAATCTCTCAACAGACTACCCCTATAGCAAACCGGAAAATCATGCACCATTGACCACGCAGCAGCATCCACTTGTTTATTTACCTCCACATCAACGTGTCCGGGACCCAACAGAAAACGACGTCTTTGTTTTTGTTAGCCATACGGCCCAACCATAGTTGATTATGAAGGACTAAGGGATGAAAGGAATCAAATTGTTTAATGGCTTGTAAAGCACTGAGGGAATCTGAAATGATCATAAACGTCGAAGGAGACATGTATGTAATACGGAGAAGTGCTATTAGGATGGCATACAACTCGGCAGTGAAAATACTAGCCGAGTCTAACAAATGACCCCGGACAACATCGTCAGGGAACATAGCCGCAAACCCAACATCGTCAGAAGATTTAGAAACATCTGTATAAACAGCAACAGCATGAGCATACGACCGTAAGTGATCGAGATAAAGTGAGTGAGAAGCAGTCGTAGGTAGGAGAGCTTTGGCGCACGGCAGTAGAGGAGAACAGACACGAACTTTCGGAGCTTCCCAAGGGAAAGGGAAAAGGCAGACGCTAAATGAACATACGATATAACTGGAGAAAGGACCGGAGTGAATAAAGACGAAGAGAAAACGGTCGAAGCAAGCAGGGGCGTCGAGCAAATAATGAGCTTTTACTAACGTCTGAGACTAACCTATACGTAGAGGGAACACGAAGGTCATGAGAGCAGACAAAGTAACGAAGGCAATAAGCATCACGACGCTCAGCTTAGGAAGGAACATTCGCCTCAGAATGATGAAAATTATCTAACTTAGAGTTATAGGAGAAGCCATAGAATAGTCTTGGTCGCCATAATCCAGCTTGGACAAGACTAGGGTGGAATACAAACTGAGGAGTGTTCGGCGATCTGCTCCCCATGAACGATGTGCAAGAACTTTAAGGAGATTCAGCCCACCATGGCAAGCTGCCTTCAAAGAGAAAATGTGACATTTCCATGTCAACCGGCGATCGAAGAGAAGGCCAAGAAACTTGACCTTATTACATTCTGGAATACACAAATAACCCGCACATAGAAGAGAGGAGCTTACGACGACGTTTCGGTCAGACTTGGACCATTTACAGAGTCACACTAACAAAAAGGAAAGGAGGGAGTAAATGTAGGCCAGCAGACAGGGACGGGACAAGGGAAGTATTAGGGAAGGAGGAAGAGAGGTGGTAGTAGTAGTAGTGGTAGTAGTAGTAGTAGTAGTAGTAGTAGTAGTAGTAGTAGTAGTAGTAGAGTCAGTCAAATACTAAGAAAGAGCAGCACTGCAAGAGAGCTAGGAGCCCCACAAAGGGTAGGAGCAAGAACACATGGGGGGGGGTAGAATAACTAATAAAGGACAAATACCCAAGGCAGAAGAAAGAAAACCCAGTGACTGACTCCACTACTACTACCTTTACCACTACCTTTCTTCCTCCTTTCCTACTACCTCTCTTGTCCCGTCCATGTCTGCTGGTCTACATATACTCGCTCCTCTCCTTTTTGTTAGTGAGACTTTGTAAATGGTCCAAGTCGGACCGAAACGTCGTCGTGAGCTCCTTCTATGTGAGAGTTATTTGCATATTATTCCAGTCACGGTATTGTGCCTTTTTTTGTTATTGTCACATTCTGGAATACGTGAGCCATGCAAATACAACGGAATATCTGGCATAAGAGGACGTCTAGTGAAAGAAATTAAATTGGTTTTCAGAATCTCCACGACTATGGTGCTCTTCGCGCCTACTCCTAGGTTGAGGGACTGATTACCTCATCTTCTGTACATAGTTCTACTGTCTTCAAGTTATGTCCTAGAATTTGTATTGATAAAGCCACTGGATGGCGAAACGTCTACAATAAAGATACCCAGATGTTGCACATGTGTCTTAATCTCATCTTGTCGGTATTATATACCATTCGTACACATACTGGGGAAAACTAGGAGAGCAACACCTGGAGCTCTCCTGATTACCCCTGAGGCCATGAATATTCCATTGTAAGTCATTATTTACAAAGACAGGCATGCCAACAATAAAAAGATAAAATCTATGGGCTATTAGAGCCAGTGAAGTCAGTGTGTAGAAGCAACAGTAAGCGTGTAAGCAAGGAGGAACCAGAATGCTGCGAAGGAAAAGATTGCTGTGAGGGTCATGAAAAATAAGGGGTAGAAGGTGTGTTGGTATCCATCGAGGGTTTCGTCTCCGCAATATAGTTGGAGACAGCGTCAAGTGTCTCAGCTGATAAGGAAGATGCAGATACCATGGTTTCAGAGACAAGTGAAGTAGAGCAAGTAGAGATTGGGGAGACTATGGAGGGAACTAATGAAGTTTGAGACGGGAGGGGAATTTGAACCTGGAGAGATGTGCCGGCGGGGACAGAAGAGTTCCTCGGTGGAACAGGAGAGGAAGGAGGTTCAAAGGTAACTGGGAAGAAGTCTGGGGAAGGGGGACAGGAGAAGAAGACCACACGAGGGGGTGAACATCCACCTCCGTGTGAGAGTTAGAAAAAGGGTGAGAACTAGGTATCGAGGCCAAACAGGAAAACTGCTGGGTAATTGCAAGCACTGGAGGAGTGCGAAGAGACTTGGGCTTATGAGACAGGTTCAGCTTCGCACCTAATAGGCGAGAAGATTAGGTAGGCATGCGAGGTCTTGCAGACTGAGAAACTAGCGAGCGAGTAGTAGTAGTAGTGGTGGTGGTAGGACTTGGTAAGGAGGTGGGGGCTTCAGAGGGTAAAACCACAAAAGAATTAGAGACAGGGATGACACCAAAAGACATACCACCGGCGGAGCTGGCAGGCAGGGACCCCGCTAAGGTTGGAGATCTCTTAGCCACTCGCGAATAAGGGATACGAGGAAGATTCCCTTGAAGGTGGAGCGGAGAGACAGCCATAGCATAAGTAATGCTTTTGCACACGTCTTTCTTGATCGTTACGATAAATCTAACAACGGTGGGAAAAAGAAGGATGAGGTTCATTGCAAATGAGACAAGTGGGGGGAAGACTAAGATGTATTGGCATGATCTGCAGCACCGCAGACTGGATACTCTGTTGCAGATCTGCAGTACTTAGTGGGGTGTCCAAATCGACAGCAATTTCGACACTGTTTGGGGGTAAGGATCACTTTACAGACAACTAGGAAGATATAAACGGAAGATGGGAGCTCACAGCAGTCGATGGTTAAGTGGGTGATGTTACTGGGAAAGCGCCTCTGCCCGCAAGCGGGAAGGACATACGTATCCACTCTGAGAATAGGAACATCCTGAAGGGTTAATTGCTCCAAAATATCACCGCAAGACAGAAAATCACTCTCTACAATGGTACGCGGTAAGACCACCGTACCACTGCAAGAATTGAAAATAGTATGCTTTTGAACTATGATTCGAATGTTATCTATGAAAGTTATACGGGAAAGATCATGAGCTTGTTCTGCAGTCTGAACTGTAACAATGTGCACACCGCTACAAAAAGTGTGAAAAGATATATTTTGGCCAGCATGTCGTCAAAGAGCTTTACCAATACTATGGTCAGAAAGATAATCAGTTGGAGATGTCGGTTGTAAGGAAAAGAATTTAGTCCACTGCATACTTGTAAACACCGTGCGTAAAGGAAGTGGGTGTCGCGTAGGTCGTTTTCGGGTGAAATGAGCAGACATCGAAGAATTGTCGTCAGCAAACGAACGTTTAGGTGTAGTACTGCAGGCGGCCCAACCCGAAGTAGGTGGATGATTCAAAGGCCATCGCACTGTATTCGGGAAGCCAGACGGACGGTTAAGGCATGCAAGAGGCAGACGCACTATCAGAAATGGGTGGAGCCCCAGCACTTGGGGCAGGTGACAGAGCGTCACCAGCAGAAGGTACAAGGGTATGGGAAGAGTCTAGAGAATAGTCCATTAAAGAAGCCGGGTCAGAAAAGGATGTAGGAACAGAAAATGGCCTGGGAGGAGGAGGGTTATCACAGAATGAAGACTCCATGATAGTGGGACTTCTTATTTTAAAGAAAAAAAGAAAGAAGGAAAGAAAGGCAGGAAAGGGCCATAAGTTCCCCTCTCATCTGAGAGGACCTCGAGCCCGTAAGTAGTTCATGCCATACCCTACCCTTCACGCCAGTAAACAAGCGCTCCGGAATAGTAACCTCACAGCTACCAAGCCACCTCCGTAGACAAAAGAAAGAGCGGTCGGAAATCGGCCACAAACCATACCTTCTTCGGTTGTAACCTCCAAGATCCGAAAGGCAGTCTTTGGAGATACACCCGTCATCTGCAGGACACTCCATCCACTTCTCGGAAATTCGGAAAGGGAGCAGGGGGCCTCCAGATAATCCAGATTCCACGGCAAACTACACCACACCCGAGGAACCTCATGGAGCGTAATGCCAGAGTGGAGGACCCAGGAGGCTACAAACGGGATGGGGAAAAGGGAAAAGGTTGGGAGTTGGTAGGAAACAAAAAAAGGGGGAGATGGAGTGGATGGAATGGGAAGGGAGGATTGGAGGGTAATTGAGTTCTAAGCTCTCTCTAGCAAGGACTGTTGACACCGTCCCCCCAAGACTCCCACCATCTCAGTTTCACAAGTGGCTTGTACAACACTTTCAGGAGTAAAATTGTAATAGGTCAATATCAATTATAAATTACCCGATCGTTGTCATTGGCACACTTAATAACCGGAAGTTAACTATCCCTGATTTCTCCACCCAGTACTGTGGCCATGTCACTAGAGGTTACATAACGGGTCGGGAGCAGAGACTTGTATCCACAAATTCGTTAGGAGGCCTCTGTAGAACGACGTTACCTGCCAGATAACTTTGGAAAATCACATGGGGTCCCTGAGCTAGTAACTCGTAGGGAGTTCTTGTTGCCACTGGGCCTTGTCCCAAAAGATGGCTGCCAGCGCCCTTCTTTCTCATCAGTTCATTGGAGCACCGGTAGATGTCTACTTATCTAATATCTCTATTAATGTAAATATATTAAAGCCTAAAATAACACATTTTAATTCAGTTATTAGTTCCAACACACCAATTCTACTTAAAATCTGTAATTATCAAATTAGTGTAACCCTTTCAATAATTATATGACTCATGACTTCCGCTGTTTGTCTGCGTGGATTTTAAAGGCTTCTAGTGCTTGTTACAATGGTCCTGTGGGACAATGGTCCTGTGGGATTTCTCGAACTCAATAAATTCCCACAACAGCGATGAAAATTTGAAACCGATCGGATGAGGTATTCTTAGGCTATAAATTTAAACAACTGTTATGAGGTATCCCCTCCCAGGATACCTAATAATAAAGAGCTCTTATGTTATCCGTGCCTATAAGCTGATGCTCTGTTTAAACAACATAACAGGAGAAAATACGACACCAATGCGCAATCATGACATTAACTGATAGCGACTTCTCGCCACTGTGACCTTTTATTATGTTATCATTTCTTAGTCCAGTAATCTGTCTGCTTTTATTTTCGTGTACTTGGACATATTAAGCAGCATCACAGAACATGGAACAGAGTATGTCTAGTATATACGTAAATTATGAACTGATAACTGATGGTATAATGAACATCAGAAGCAAACATCACATACAAGACGCTGCACTCTCTAACTTTTACAAAGAGCAAATTGCAAATTTTACGGCGTCATATGAACTTTCTCTGTTGCTTTTGGAAAAAGTTATTCGGATATGGGACACACGAGAAGTTTGCAGGGAAAATTTTACAATCGATCGGGGGAAAAAATAATATTGCCGGAAAATTTGGAAGTGTATCTATGTCTTTTCAAACAATTGCAAGAAGACTAAGTAAAATGAATAAACATATTTCCGCCAAAACACTAAATATATTAAAGCAACGGAAAGCCTTTTCGTTGATTGTGGAGGAAATACAGACAACAACAACATTTACACGTACTGAAGGTGAGCATTTCTGGCTACATGAAGTAATCGGAATGAAAACTCCAGGTTATGCAAAATATTCAGGTATTTATGCAGAACTTGAGTCAACTGTAAGTGAATTTGGATGACTTAAAATCTGACGGTACAAGAATAATAACTGGCAGTGAAGTAGGATTAGTTGCGGTTCAACTAAACCGCATATTTCACCAAGATGTTGAGATATGTGATGGTAAGTGTTGCCTGGGAAATTTACAGATAATTACAAACCTCAGGTAGGAAATTCATTTCTTCCCTTAAACTGAATGCGGAAGGTATCTAACATAGTATCTAACATGTCAGGTACCAGACTGCTGAAAAAACGTTCTTGTATTTCTTTGCCCTAAGGAAAAATATCGTTCAATTAGTATGTGGAACTTTGTGACACACAATTATATCAAGATCAACTAGCACAACACCGCAACTCACTCGCAGGTACTGAACGTTTGTGTTTTAGGAAGAATGATCTTGCAATTCTTGCACATTATTATGCTTCTTGTCAAATTATTATAATCAAAGAAAGCGCTAAACTGACAAGGGTCATGCAGCACTGACTTCTTGTCGCCAAATAAAGGAAGATATCTGTCATCCTTTTTATGTTTTACGGAAAAATGAAACTAATTGTTGAACTGAGAGAGATTTGGATATGACAGGTGAAGTCCAGTCTCTCCACTTATATAACAATCCCAGCACAAGTTAAGTAGAAAGACAATTATTCAGGATGAACTCTGTTATCTAGTCTTGCCCATTTTTGCTGACCAGAAAGAAAAAAGTTTTCATAGTTTCTTGAAACAGGTTTGCAACGATAATTTTTGCCAGTCTAAATTATTTTAAACTCAAAATGCACTCAATATTCTGCAGTGAACTTTTATGTAGAATTACTGTTAATGATAAAACAACTGAAATCAAAGACCCGAGACTAAGTGGGAAATGACACACTGGAGACTCGTCCACGACTACCTTGAACACAGATGATACACTCTTCCAGTTAATGCAGACTTCCCATTACTAGACAAGCATAAAATCAGCACTAGTATAATAGTAATTTGTTTTATTCATTTTACTTTTACCACATTTCAATCCATTAGTTATCAGTTTTGTTCATGGTCATCGAACTTCGAGGAATAAATTTGTATATTTACCCTGCCACATCAAGTAACCAGTCAAAACAAAATGAAGTTAAAGTTATTTTTTTATATTTTATTTAAAACATCGACATTACAAAAATATAATATATAAAACTCGTGTAGGGCTATAAAATTAACACAGTCCTACCTACAGCTAACATTACACACCACACTTACAACTCCGTGTGGGTACAACCCCACCCCCTCTGCTCCCTCATCCTATCACTTAACCCAAACCTGTTGGAGCTACCCAACAGAATTACACAATATGAACAACACTTTTATATACAGATCCCTCGAAATGGCACTTAATAATCAACTACAAACCATTCAATTCATTGCACTGAACATATACACAGATATATTACCCCCCCCCCCCCGTGGTTATCCAACCACCCCACTATTTACAACCTAACATACTACAAACAATGGATGTTACCTAATCTAATGTCACACAGCAATGATCAAAACATTAATTTATGTAATTGTCCTAATGGTTCAGTTACATAACAATATGTATCACACAACAATGGTGATACTGAGAAGTCACAAAGACATACAAAATTACTACAAAGCCATAGGTATAAACTTTGTCTCAAAAACCCAACACATGTAAGCTTCATAGTGCTATTGACAACAGTACAATACAACATAAAATATAACCATGACATAAGTAACACAAATACTGTGCCTAGCACACACCTAACCACAAAAATCTATAACACCACTGTTGCCCAACTTTATTTACACCAACTGACTTACATTAAACTCTTTACTCTGAAAACAAAACTGAAAATTACAGATCACCAGTGACGAACAATAATGCACAGACATTAGTACAAACATATCACAACATATCTCTGGACACCGTGCATGATCACAGCATCAACACTATGCAGTGCAAGGCACCTAGAAACAAGTTGAAGGAAAGACATGCAATTATTAGAGTTAAACTCCAAATTACATTGTCATTACCGTAAATCAATATTATCACACACAATATGTATAATAAAGCAGTAGATTATCAAACAAACTGGCGTTAATCCTATTGGAGAAAACCTATCACACCTCTTAATGTGTCGCACTCAAAACTCACCTCAACATCCTTTTCTCACACAATTCCACACACATACACAGTCGACCTCTGCAACACACACAACCCCCCCCCCCGGGGGAAGGCCAGCCCGTTCATGCCCCTGACCGCTTATAAAGTCCATAAATCCCTCAAAAGAAAGTCCTTATAGCCCTCCGAGAAATCCCTCTCCCACCTCCCCCCATATATTTCCCTGTTGCGACACTTTGTTCTATAAAAGGATGCTGCTATGGCCATCCTACGTTCCTCCGCCCCTTTGTCTCTCATTGCCCATGATATAAACACGAAATCAACCACTAAGTAAGCCACTGCCCTTTGAACCTTTACCCCAACCCCATCTACATCTAAACTGAGAGCTCTCATAACCGACAACCCTTTCCCCCCCCCCACATACCGGATTACTTTCCCTAACCATTCCCGCACAATCCCTAGGCTTTCACAAAAATAAACTACATGAAAAGCTGATTCATCTACCCCACAAACCTGACACTCCCCACCCTCCCTTATTCGCCTATTTCGTAAAACAACCCCAGACGGCAATATTCCGTGAAGAAACCTATACATTACCTCCCTCACCCGTGGCAGAATGCGTAACCCTTTTAATCGACCCCAAATGTCTTCCCATGCGTACATCGGGTACACTCCTTCCGTTGCCACTACCACCCTAGGCCATATCTTCCTCTCCATGGACCCTACCCGCATGTTTCTCGGCTCTCTGACCATCATCAACAGACGCAACAACTCCTCACCATCTCTCAAATCTTGTCCCTTCCACCATCTCCGAAGATCTCCCTGCAGCATCCCCAACCCTCCACTCCCCTCCTCCCGAACCCTTAGCAACCCATGTTTCACATATACACACTTCAACCTTCTTTCCAAGTGAATTAACCCCAGCCCTCCCAAGGCCACCGGAAGTGTTACCACCTCTCTTTTCAACCAATCGCATCCCGAACCCCAGATAAAACGGAAAACTCTGCTCAACAATCTCCGGACATCCCCATACACCAAAGGGTACAAAGCTGCCATATGCCATATTTTGCTGTACAAAAGCACATTGACCACAATGACCCTCTGGTGTAGCGTAAGATGTGTCGGCCGCAATCCTGACAATCTTCCCAATACTTTATCTACCACACCCTTTGAATTAACCTCCCTCGCCATCTGAGCATTACTCATATACACAACTCCACAAATTTTCACCAGGTCCACGACACACCACCTCATCCCCAAACCCCCGCCCTCCCGCCCATCCCATTCACCCAATCTCATGAGCTTTGATTTATGCACATTCACTGCCATACCTGTTGCCATCCCAAAAACATCTATAACTCTCTCCAGACCCTCCAATCCCTCCCTCCCACTCACTAGGACAGTTGTGTCATCAACGTAACCTATGATACTGGGGCTCCGACCTCGTATGTCCTCCCTTACCCTCTCCTGTATGCACCTTTCCACTGCCCTATAAAACGGATTCTGTAAACATGCAAATAATATTTGTGACAATGGGCATCCCTGCCTCAATCCCCTGCCCATTTTCACATGCAACCCCACCCGCCCATTAATCTGTACACACATCCCGACTCCCTGATATAAAGTAGGTGCCCAATTTACAATGTCCTCCCCGAACCCCTGCCGCTCCATAATTCTCCACAGAGCCTCCCTCTCGACACTGTCATACGCCGTTCTCCAATCCAACGCCAATACCCCTCGTTCCCCCTCTCGCGAACCCTCAATAAACCTTCTAATAACCCCATTGATCTCCCCTGAATCCCATACTGACCCCTCACTATTACCTTTCCAATGACGTTCTTTATACGATTTCCCAAAATTTTTGCAAAAAGTTCGTAGTCTGCACACAAGAGTGATATCATCCGGTAATCTCTCACTGTGCACTGACTTTCACCCTTTGGCACCAAAACTACTAGCGCTGTCGCCTGCAACGGTCCCAACGCACCCCTCTCTTTTATGATATTAAATAATTGCACCAAAAAATCTTTTAATACTCCCCAATGCTGTATATAAAACTCCGCAGGCACCCATCTATTCCCGGTGCCTTACCCCTGCTCATACTCATTAAAGCCGTCCACACCTCTTCCTCCACAATAGGCCCCTGTAACTGTTCCCTGTCGTCCCTGTCCAGCACACACTGCACCCATCCCCCCATATCTTGTAAAGCCCCCTCTCTCACACCCACACTCCTCATATATACACTAAGCCAAGCATCAACATACCCTCCCATCCCCTCCATTGTCACCAAATCTTGTCCCTCCCTATACCCCTTGATGTCCTCAAGAACCTTCAAACCCACCATTTCCATTGCAATGCGCCGGCGCCCCTGCCCTCGCAGGACACACGCCGATGGTTTATCACCCCACATGACCTCCTCCAACCCCCCTAAAACCCTTGCCGTATCAAACCTCTCGTTTTGCACTTCCATTAGGCGTTCCTTCACTCCCTCTATGTCAGCCACTGGAGCTCCCATCCCACCCCCTTCCTCTCTCATAATACTCCCTTAACTGCCCCTCAAGATACCTAATAAGCCCATAAGCCAACTGATTCTCGTGCCGTCCCTGTCGTACATAGAACTCACGAATCCTCTTCTTCGCCGTCACATCCCACCATCTCAACACATCCCCATTGACTTCCATCCCCTCCCATAAGCCTTTCCACCATTGTGCAAATAGGACCCTCCCCTCAACATCTTGAAGCAACCGAACATTCAATTTCCAATAACCCTTATACCTGTTCGGCCGACCCGACCCTCCCATCCCAAATCCACCAAAACACCTCTATGATCAGAAAAAAACACATCCAAAACCCTTACACTCCGCACCACTGCTTTCCTTGTCACGTATATCCTGTCCAGCCGTGCAGCATACCCCTGCCTCACAAAGGTGTGCTGCACCTCCCACGCCGCTCCCCCCCCTCCACATCCACCAACCCCACCTTGGTTAACAGGTCCCTCAGAACGCCAGAACAATATCCTGCTCCCCTAGGTTCCACATCCCTGCGGCGTATGACGCAATTCCAGTCCCCTCCCACCACAGCTAATGCTGGAAGCGACCTTAAGTGATACACCAACACTTCACGTACGAACTCATTCTTCACTCGACTGTCCCCCTCCGCCGGACCATAAACATACACAAAAGACATCTTATCCCTTCCCCACGTCCCATCCACTCTTATAACCCTCCCCTTCCCCCTCCTCACAATGAGTTAAAGTTATTCATTACAATGAAGCGGCCTGTTAGAACTACAAGCTGCTCCACTACACCAAAATTGTTTGCAGTGTGTTTTATGGCCATAATATGTGAACCCATCAAACATTGCCATTGTGTAGGCTAGTGCCGCTAGTCTTACATGCTATTACGTTTTCTTGAAGAAAATTACCATTTGTGACCCGCGAACCTCATGCCCAAATAAGCCAACATTTTGAGGTTGACCACCCTGCTCTCAAAAGCTAAAACGAGAGTTCCTAAACTCAGGGTCGCATCCCAAATTTGGGTTGCGAGAACATTCTCTGACGTAATACCGTAAATCTGATGAATAAGAAGCGTGTGCAACACTTGTAAATCCTAAGGTAACATGATGTTGTAACGTACATTAGCCTGATGTTATACCATTGATCTAATGGAAACAGCAAGACCATGGAATCCTAGAAGAGGCACAGGTGTTGTACAAGAGTGCCATCTGCTGGGTGGTGGATGATCTCAAATCCTAGATTGAAAAACAGTAAATTTTAAAAAAAATACAAAAAGGAATCTACAGCGTGACGAGATGCTGAACAGATTCGTGACCAGCGCCGCCGAAGTGCTAAGTACGATTAGGTACCGTTTAGGTCACCAGGCGAATGTGACTGCAAATTTTTGCGACGTGGACACGAGGAGCTTGTGAAGCAGTGTTGTAAACTGACTCGCAGGAGGGAATGAGTTCATGTTCTCCCTGACAAAGGCAAGGACATGGGGTCTTCCATATCCTCCCTGACAAAGGCAAGGGGTCTTCCTTTCCCTCCTTAATAAAAATAAGGACCTGAGATCTTCCATATCCTCGCTGGCAATGGACAAGACATCCCAGGTCCACATCCACTGTTATAGAAAGTAGAGAATTTTGCTGACCTCTTAGCGAGGGAGGAAACGGAGCTCTTTGTAATGAAGGGTTATGCAAACTATTCCATTTTATCCTCATTGCAAATATTCGTATTTCGCGCTACGCATTAACTTATTCTCCTCAGCGGAACAATAGCTGTGTCTGCTGCAACTTTTGTAAAACATCTACTTACCTTCTGATGTATCAACTGTCCCTCGACGACGTGTCAGTTTTCACTTACCTGCAAGGTAAACAAAGACTTATTAATGCACAAGTCCCACTCCCATGTATACTTCTCAGCTGGCACCGTCAGTCCGCAGTCATACCTTCCAACTTCAACCTTCATTTCCAGTTATAGCTTCCTTCCTTTCTGAAAGTATCCTGAGTTATCCCTTCACCGACACCTTCAGTATCCCACATTCATCCACACATTCAAGAAGTATCCCAAGTTATACCTGTCATAGACAACTTCAGAAAGAATCCGAAATATTCCCTTGATCAACAACCTGAAGAACTGAAACTTATAACCTTAATTTAAAACGTCAGGAAGAATCCCAAGTTACACGTTAGTTGTCTAGATTTTATTATATATTTTATTAATGTACAAATGGTAGTACAACGGAGGTATCAATAGGGAAAAATTGGACTCTGGTACCTAACCTAAATCAGCCAAACTGGCAGAGTGCCTGATAAATGGAAAATTGCAAATGTAATACCTATTTACAAGGCAAGTGACAGGTCCTTGGCTTCGAACTATAGACCAATAAGCCTTACCTCCATAGTGGGAAAATTTATGGAATCAATAATTGCCGAAGCAATTCATAGCCATCTTGATAGGCACAGATTAATTAATGAATCTCAACACGGTTTTACAGAGGGGCGTTCCTGTCTTACGAATTTACTAACTTTTTTCACTAAGGTGTTTGAGGAGGTAGATCATGTAATGAATATGATATTGTGTATATGGACTTCAGTAAGGCTTTCGATAGAGTTGCACATCAGAGGCTATTGAGGAAACTTAAGGCACACGGAATAGGAGGAGAAATTTTTTCCTGGGTAGAGGCATGGCTGATAAATAGGCAGCAGAGAGTTTGCATAAATGGGGAGAAATCAGAATGGGGGCACGTCACAAGCGGTGTTCCTCAGGGGTCAGTGTTGGGTCCCTTGTTGTTCACAGTTTACATAAACGACATAGATGAGGGAATAAATAGCGACATAAGCAAATTTGCTGATGACACCAAAATAGGCCGCCCAATTCATTCTAATTAGGACATTTGAGCACTCCAGGATGATTTCAATAGACTGATGTAATGGTCGGAGAAGTGGCAGATGAAGTTTAATGGAGACAAATGCAAAGTTCTAAATGTTGGACAGGAAAATAGCCATGCCACATATAAACCAAATAATGTAGATCTTAATACTACTGATTGCGAAAAGGATTTAGAAGTTCTGGTTAGCAGTAATCTAAAACCAAGACAACAGTGCATTAGAGTTCGCAATAAAGCTAACAGAATTCTTGGCTTCATATCTAGAAGTATGAATAATAGAAGTCCTCAGGTTGTTCTCAACTCTCTATATCCTTGGTTAGGCCTCTTTTAGACTATGCTGCTCAGTTCTGGTCACCGTATTACAGAATGGATATAAATGCTCTGGAAGACGTACAGAGGAAGATGATAAAGATGATCCCATATATCAGAAATCTTCCCTATGAGGATAGACTGAGAGCCCTGAATCTGCACTCTCTCGAAAGGCGTGGAATTAGGGGGGATATGATCGAGGTGTATAAATGGAAAACAGGAATAAATAAAGGGGATGTAAATAGCGTGCTGAAAATTTCCAGCCATGACAGGACTCACAGCATTGGTTTCAAGTTGGAAAAGTTCAGATTCAGGAAGGATATAGGAAAGCACAGGTTTGGTAATAAAGTTGTGGATAAGTGGAAGAAACTCCCGAGTACTGTTATTGAGGCTAAAACGTTGTGTAGTTTAAAAAAAAGGTTAGATAAATACATGAGTGCATGTGGGTGGGTGTGAGTTGGACCTGACTAGCTTGTGCTGCTGGGTCTGGTGCCGTGCTCCTTCCTTGAGTGGAGGTGACCAGACTGGGTGTGTCATTAGTCTAATCCGGGGGGGAGAAGGAACATGAACCTGCTCCGCATGGGTCAGTAGGCCTGTTGCAGTGTTCCTTCTTTCTTATGTTATGTTCAAATTATATAACTCTTTTTCTAATACATTTTTGGCTAGCTTGGGTATGATTACATTTGGTTTGTCGACCAAAAATATCATTTTGTGTCATAGGCCGGAAATAAATACCTCAATTAAATTTACACAACAGTTTATGCCATGTAAATAATTCTCAGGATGTAGTGGAGCTGATATTCATATTACCTTCACACACTAAAATGAAATTCACCTTTCTATGATGGTAGATGGCAGGTGGTGCTGGGGCCCAGGTGGTGCTGAGGCCCAGGTGGTCCTTGGACCCAGGTGGTGCTGGGGCCCAGGTGGTCCTTGGACCCAGGTGGTGCTGGGGCCCAGGTGGTGCTGAGGCCCAGGTGTTGCTTGGACCCAGGTGGTGCTGGGGCCCAGGTGGTCCTTGGACCCAGGTGGTGCTGGGGCCCAGGTGGTGCTGAGGCCCAGGTGTTGCTTGGACCCAGGTGGTGCTGGGGCCCAGGTGGTCCTTGGATCCAGGTGGTGCTTGGGCCTAGGTGGTCCAGGTGGTGCTGGGGCCTAGGTGGTCCAGGTGGTGCTGGGGCCCAGGTGGTCCAGGTGGTGCTGGGGCCCAGGTGGTCCAGGTGGTGCTGGGGCCCAGGTGGTCCAGGTGGTGCTGGGGCCCAGGTGGTCATGAAGATCCTCGCCGTCACACAAGACACTTCACATTATATATTATAAAACAACCTTGTTATCTTGTGCATGGGAAAATAATTTACCGCAGAAATTATTTAGGTGATAATTGGCAACATGACTGTCATATAATTGTAAATTCTTATTTATTAAAAGGTTTATACAGTAGTCTCGGCTATATTATAAACCAACTGGAAGGAAGTTTTGTTTTAATACTGTTATTAAGATAAACCAATTCAATAAACTAACTTAACCTGGAGGAGCACTTATAAAAATAGCAGTTATCTTACTTTGAATAAGAGTAAGTTAGGTTATATTAAAACAAGCACTTCGCCATAAGTTCTTATAAGAAATGGTTATAATTACAACTATAATTTTTAAAGGGGTGAATCAGTAAGCCAGCGGGAGGCCTCGACCAGATGACCAAAAGCTCCAACTGTGGGTGATCATATGACTAAGACCCGCGTCAGCAAACACTTGTCCTGATTCCTGACAAGCATTATAAGCACCAAAGTATTTAATATATTTATATCCAACACACTTTGTAGACTATACATAAAAGAACAAAGGGAATAAAGTACAACTTGATCCATTTCGCTTATAAACACTTCGTCTACGATCAGTTTTCGTCTACAAACACTTTTCCATCTACAAACATCTAATGTTACATAAACAGATGTTTATATCAAACATGCATCTACACTATTTTATTTGTATGTTTGTTGGTTATGTGTCAAGACCATCTAACACACCAAGCTCATTAAGACTTATATCAAATGTAAACCAAAAAAAATACACTCACTATATATACACACTGATATACAGTATATCTCCCGGTGATCGTCGAGATGCACCTTCGTACATAATTCTGTTTACTTAAAATAGCTGAGCATGAAGAGAATCATGCAGACTGGTGTCCCTCTGACATACTGAGCAAATGGTGGTCTGAAATATTTCGATTCGGAGCTCCGAAGATCTTTCTGGATAAAGGAATAACATACATTTGCAAACCTTGGGTATCATTATTATGTAAATGTCTCCACAATAAAGGTATCCGGTTTTATACATATGTGAATGAGTATTATTTATCCACTTATCGGCTGTGTATTTATATTAAAGCAATAATATGCCAGAGTAAATTTGGAACTCTAAACTGTTCCTGAACAGATTAGGAGCTCCGAAGCTGTTATTGAAGATTCAGAGTTCCTAACTGTTCATGGGGAGATTCAAAGCCTCGAAGTTGTACTTGAACAGATTCAAAGCTCCGAAAATGTTTATGAGCAGATTCAAAGCTTCGAAGCTATATATGAACAGATTCATGGCTGCGAAGCTGTTCCTGAAAAACATTTCGAACTCTGAAACTTATTCTGAACAGATCCACAACTCCAAAGCTGTTACTGAAGATTCGCAATTAAAAAGAGTCAACTCCCGACACAGTGTGTCAGACACACCAACGATCACATAAATATCTTTATATCAGACAACAGAAAGATAAGTTTATGTCTCTCACTATATAAAAATTAAGAGAGTTTAATTTACTTCATATTTTAGGTATTAACGTGCTGCTCCTGAATCCTGGCGAACAGACTACATCCTGACTTAAGAACCCTTGAGTAATCGATATGCTTTAAACCCGATTTGTGGGACGTACGATCACATTGCAGCACAATGCCCTACGAGGCGTGGAAGAACAGAGGTTGCAGCGAGGATAGATGGGGCAGCAGCGCCGCAGTCATACGCTGTGGCCACACAGCGTGCTTCTTCGACTGGAAAACTGTGGAGTGAGGAGGTCGAGGGGGAACAAGAGGAGTCACCTGTTTGTTTGACTCTACCTGGCGTTGGGGAAAACGAAGGCTTGGTGTCGGCGATATCAGAGGAGGTATCCGTACCTCCCCAGGATGTTATGGAGGCATCCCTTCAAGAGGCTTTGAATGTTTTGTTAAATGCTTCGGCGTACGATGGAAATCAGGGAGGAATGGAGGATGCAAGCACACAGGAGGAGGAATGAGGTGACATAGGGCCGGTTGCGGAACAGCAGGTTGTCATTGTGGAGGTACACAGGGATAATAGTTCAGAGGACGATATGATCATTGATCGTAGTTGCCGCAAGAGGGCAGCGGTGATAACGGATAGTGACGCTGTCTTAACTCCCGGCCAAAGATCTGAGAAAAAAGCAGGGAAAGACGAGACCCGTCGAGATACGGGCGGATCTAAAAAGTGTTCAGCATGAGAAAGGAGAAGGCATAGGGGGGCGTGGGGACAGAAGTGGGGAGTGCCGCAAGGGCGTTAGGAATGTAAAGATATCTAAGGGTAAACCGCCAATGAAGTCTTCAGGTGCATTACTTTAAATATTAACGGATTAAAGTCGATTAATAAGCGCAAATGTCTGGAGATGCTATTAAGGAAATACGTTCCTGATGTAGTGTTTTTACAGGAACATAATTATAAGTCTTTAGGGGAATTGATAATTCCTGATTATGTGATGTACATGGGTTGTTCTAGTAGATTGAAAGGAGGTGTGGCAGTGTTAATAAAAGAGGTCAGCCCGTTTTCTCTACAAAAATGTGAGGTTGGACAGGAGGGGAGGGTGGTGCGGGTGGTTGGCGCATGGGGTGGGGTGCAAGTGGGATTCATTGGTGTTTACGGGCCAGCGGAAAGTGACATCCGTATTAAAATTGTTTTTTTAGGGACGTTTTGGTATACCATTTAAGGTCGCTGCCAGGCGTAACGGTTATTGGGGGAGACTGGAATTGCATTGATCGTCGCAAAGATGTAGAGCCTAGAGGACGGGGTATTTTTTCAGGGTTTTTAGGGGATTTACTGAGGAGTGTGAATGTTATGGATGTGGGGTGGATGAGGTGGGGGGGGGGCTGCACACGTTTATTAGGAAGGAGTATGCAGCGAGATTGGATCAGATATATGTTTCTAGAGGAATTAAGGTCCGAAATATTTGCGCTTTAAATGTGAGTTACTCCGATCATAGAGGAGTTATGGCGGATGTGGATTGGGTGGGATTACCAAGGCGTTTTAGGGGTTTCTGGAAATTGAATGTTGGGTAAATGCATAAAAAAGGTTTAAGGGAGTCATTTGCGAGAGTGTGGAAGGATTGGTGGAATGAATGTCGGGTAGGGGATGGCGTTATTGAATGGTGGGACACAATCAGAAAAAGGAAGGTGAGGGACTTTTATCAGAAGAGTGGTGTAGAAGAACGGAGAATGCAATATGGGTTTTTGCACTATCTGGAAGGACAACTGCAGGAATGTTATGTGAATGGAAAGGGGGTGTATCCGGTGGCTGAAATTGAAAGTTTAAAACAACTAATTGGGGATATCCACAATCATAACTTTGATGAGGCCCGGATTGAGAGTGGTATAAATGAGGTATTATGGGGTGATCGTCCTTCGGCGTTTGTTTTAAGGGAGCAGGGCAAGCGTCGAAGGGCGACAGAAATAATGGAATTGGAAGTTCAGGAGCAATTGGGAACGTATCGTAGGGGACAACTCATTACGTCCACTGAGGGCATGGGATGCTATGTAGATGCATGGGATGAGGCGCAATACAAAAAAGTGGGAATTTCAAAAGAAGTAATAGGAGACATGGGTGAATGGGTATGTTGTGATCTTGAGAATAAGGATCGAATGAATTTGAACGGACCTATAAGTGAGGAGGAGGTTAGAATAGCTGTTGAGAGTATGAACGCTGGGAAATCACCGGGGAATGTCTCCGTGAATTTTTAGTGGTTTTATTTAATACTATGAAAGATAGTGGACGACTCGGGGTACAACAAAAAACACGTGTTGTGGTTATGATTCCGAAAAAGGCGTCGGGAAACTGTATACATAACTATAGGTCGATATCATTAATGTGTGGCGATTCTAAAGTTTTTGCAAAAATGCTAGGTAATAGGATTAAGAGGGTGTTAGAGAAGGTATTGGATGAAGGGCAATATGGGATACCCGGGAGATCAATGTGTGTGGGTCAAGGCATAATACGTAGGTTTATTGAGGAAAGTGGGAAGGGTAAGGCAAGGGAAATATTGGCTCTGGACTGGCACGCGGCATACAATTGTGTGGAGCGTGAGGCTTTGTGGAAAATTATGCAATGGAAAGGATTTGGGAAAGAAATAGTAAGCTGGGCAATTGCTTTGTACGAGCAAGCTACGTTTAAGGTACAGGTAAATGGCAGGTTGGGGAAGTTAGTTGGAATGCAAAGGGGTTTGAGACAGGGGTGTCCTGTGTCGCAGATTCTGATTGCATTAATTCAGGACCCCTTTTTCAGGGCTGTACGGGGGGAGTGTAAATGTGAGTGAGAGGCGAGGGGAGGTGGGGGTAAACGCAGGAATCGTAGGATATGTGGACACTACGATTTTATACAGGGGATCACAGGATTTACGAAAAGTGGGTGAGTTGGTGGATCTTTTCGGGAGAGCAACGGAGATGACGGTTAATAAGGAAAAGTCCATGCTTATGCGTGTGGGGGATTATATCCGGGGGGACTTAGGTCAGGAGGAAGGTTGGTCTTTAGTTAACAAAATTAGGGTTTGTGGGATCGTCCATATGAGGAATATTCAGGAAGCGAGGAAGGTTAATTCTAGAGAGGCTGTGGATAGGGTTTTAGGACGATTGGCGGGACTGCGTGCAGGGAGCTTATCTTTGCATCAGCGTGCGATCGTGGCGAATGTGCTTTTGTTTGGTAAGTTGTGGCATGTGGTAAGTATGTATCCGTTAGTCCAGTGCGATGAGAAAAGGTTATTGAAGCGTGTATTTCGATATCTCTGGGGTTCTGGATGTGACTGGTTAGCGAGAGATGTTGTGTATTTGCCGACTCGTCGGGGTGGACTGGGGTTAATGAACCTGCATACGCGAATGTTAGGTGTGTATGTAAAACAGTTATTTGAGGGGGGGGGGGGTCGGGGGGCAGGTACAGGTTTGACAGGGATTCGAAGGGATTTGGTACGTTGGGTGAATGGCGGGGATCTTAAAAGATGCGAGAACATGTTGAGGGTATTAACTTATGCAAGGGAGCCATGTAGGATCAAGATTGGAAAATTGACTTTGGTGGGAGGTAGGTAGGGGGTGGCTAGAGTAGAGGGCGTATTTCCGATGTATGCATGGCATGATATTTGGGGACGTCTGACGAAGTTACGATTGAGGGCCGGGGTACAGGAGGTAATGTACAAATTTCTTCATAATATATTGCCGTGCGGGGAAGTGTTAGCGAATAGGCGTGTGTAAGGGGGCCTCCCCCTTACACACGCCTATTCGCTAACACTTCCCCGCACGGCAATATATTATGAAGAAATTTGTACATTACCTCCCGTAATGCGTGTGGGGAGATCGAGACGGCGTATCATGCGGTGTATTTTTGTGAGAGATTGGAATCAGTGAGGGTGTGGTTTAGCAGGGTTTTACGTATGGTGGGGGGTGGGGGAATTAGTGTCTTAAGAGCGTTAAGTTTAGATGTGGGGGGGGGGGGGGGGTAGGGTTGCTGGTGCAGAACGCAATGGGATATTTAGTTACGGATTTTGTATATATTTCATGAGTTTATAGACACTTACCAGTAAGAGAGAGGATCAGGGCGTTGGCAGCGATTTTCTATGGTACACGGCAGCGGAATAAGAATATTGCTGGGAGCAAATGGCTTTTGACTTTTTCGGAGGGATATTGCAGATTTCATGTAAGGGATTTATGGGCTTTAATACCGTAAGGGGTAGACGTGGCTGGTCTCTTTGGCGTTTGGGAGGGTATGACAGTTGGACTTGGTATGGTGAGGAATTATGTTTGGATGCTGGGTAGAAGTGGATATGGTAGGTTGATAGAGTATAAACAAGACTGAAATAGGGTTTTGACATGTAATTAATTAATTGGAGGATTATAGTGTATGCCAAGCGAGCAGGTTTCATGAAATGTATGATTACCCCTTATGATAAATCACTAATGTGTCAATGTACCTTATGTAAGAATGATACTTGTAGACATGATGATGCTGGGTTTGAAATACAAGTTAGGTCCTGATATTATTTGGGTTTAAGTAAACCTTGGCGTTAGTCTATAATATCATTTGTTAATGGCAGATCATTGATGTGATCTTGGTTTTATGATATTGCATCGATAATACGATATTAATGTTTGTTATGTACGGATTTTGAAGTGTGAGATGGTTACAGGTAATGTAATTTATGTAACATTTAACAGGTGATCGTGAATGATACGTGTGTGTATATTATGTTGCTGTCTGGATTAGTTTGTAAATAGTTAAAAATTGTGTAATTTAGTTGTAGGAGTCAAAAGGCATCACGATCAACAATTTTTTTTTTATATTTTATTTAAAATACAGTATACATTATACGTGTAAGCAAACATGTCACTAAACCAATCAACATGTAACAACAAAATTAAAGTACAACATACGTATACACAATCAAAAAAGAAAATAACTTCACACAGGTGTACCAACAACATATCCAGAGAATCTACTTCAGCACAAGTTTTATATACAGAACAATTCTTAAAGATAAAAACCTCACCACATACCATTAAAACCTATACATCCACCCCCCACCAAAGGTACATTTATAAAGTCGTACATATGTGCTCTGGAAGCAAAAGGTACCCCCCCCTCATCAAATACCTACAAAACATTGACATACTATAAGAGCGTAGGATACTACTTGCTCTAAGTAACAATTATGAAAACTTTGCCTAGCATATAAGGATAATATACTCTATATCTCAACACGGGTGCCATCCACCCAAGACACACGATCAACAATTGTTGGACAGACGTTGATGTTATAATAATAAAGTGAGGTCTTGGGATTACTGGCTAAAGTTTGTTATTATAAGGTGTCTGTAATCTGTGATATATGTATATAGGTATATTACATATTTAATCACTTACGTGTGTATGGTTGATTGGCGTGGATGTGTTGCGTGATGGTTTATAGTGGAATACACACTAGTCTTGGGTATGTGTATTGTAATCTGTGAAAATGTGTGTGTTGGAGCTGGGTATGAATGCGTTGTGAATGTTCATTGGTCCCCTTTTAGTTGTTGTAATTTCACTAGAAATTGGCGAGTTTGTGGTATAGTGTACAGTAAAATTTAAACTTTTATTTTCATGTCAAGAGTTTCCTGCTTATTGCGAGAAGTATTATTGTGGTATGTTTTTGCAATTTTATTGTAGGTTTAGGTTTGTCTTTTGTGTAACATTTGTAATGTATAATTTAATCCTTCGTATGCTGAATCATATCTGTTGCATTTCGCGCGAGAGGGTCTTAGTGTACTGTATAACAGGCATGAAGTGTAAGTTTAGACTTTGTTAATGTTTTTTTTTCTGTGAAGGTGTTATCCTGTTCTTTTCATTGTTAGGTGACGGTATATCCTTTAATACACATATGACTGTAACACTTAGGGTATGTTATGGGGTTGCTGGTTGTTCATTGTATTTGCAAACGGTTCATTATTGTATTCTTTTATTTATGTCTTGTAATGTGTTCTTTTAAATAAAAATATAAAAAAAGAACAAATTTTGCAATGAAGACATGAGTTTCCCTGTCTGCTAAAAAAAAAAAAAAAACACCCGACTTTATATATTCGTTTGTTGTGTGATTTGAGGAAGATATGAACGGATTTCAAGTGCATCTCCCTCTACCTTAATGTTTGCACCAGGAACACTGCAAGGCCGTCTAAAGACTCTAATAAATTATAAATATATGTATGCATTAATAAGTGTACGTATGCATGCACACATACGACCCTTGTAATCACAATAGGTTAGTACACACACACACACACACACACACACACACACACACACACACACAGGGATATGCAGTGGGAGAATGAAAGGGTGAGGTCAGTCTTTGTGTATGGGCTCCAGGAAGTTGAAGGGGAAACATATGAAGCAAGAAAACAAGGGGAAAAAAAGCAATTGAAAGCATCATGAAAGCAATAGGCGAAGACGACATGACCCAGCTGGAAAATTTTCGGAGAATAGGGGGGTTTGTAAAAAAAAGAACCCGGCCAGTGAAAGTGACCTTCAAGGCAGAAGCGACTCGGAACAGGGTCCTGCAGGAGAAAGCACGATTAAGGGACATGCCGGCATACAGGAAGGTGTATCTCGACCGCGACAGAACACAAGAAGAACGGCAGAAACAGAGAGAGATGGTACAAAGGCGAAAAGAGGAAAGAGAGGGGATGGAAAAAACAGAGAGGAGATCCCACACCCAGGAAAAAGATCAAATACAGCCTCCCTCACAACTTCCTATAGAAGCCTTCCAACCAGGTCAACCCCAGTGCAACCAAACACTCTAAATCAAAACACCCATGCCACATCCAATGCCCCCACCCACTACATTACAAAC
>NW_027199632.1:7500-29810 GCF_038502225.1 Cherax quadricarinatus | reverse complement strand
AGCAACAGTACCATAGCAGCAAATTAGAAGCAGCAGCAAAAATAGCTGTAGCAGCAACAACAGCAGCAGCAGCAACTACAGAAGCAACAGCAGCAACTGCAGAAGCAACAACAGCAACTGCAGAAGCAACAACAGCAACTGCAGAAGCAACAGCAACTGCAGAAGCAACAACAGCAACTGCAGAAGCAACAACAGCAGCAGCAACTGCAGAAGCAACAGCAGCAGCAACTGCAGAAGCAACAGCAGCAGCAACTGCAGAAGCAACAGCAGCAGCAACTGCAGAAGCAACAGCAGCAGCAACTGCAGAAGCAACAGCAGCAGCAACTGCAGAAGCAACAGCAGCTACAACAGCAGTATCAGTACCACCACTAGAGGCAGCAACACTAGCAGCAAAAGCAACTGCAGTAACCCTAAGAGCAACAGTAGACAGCCCACACACACACACAGCTACAGACAGCGGATACTGTTGTACTGTCCTGCCAGTCAGTGCTCCTCTCTCAACCTCTTCATTAATGGCATCTTTCCTGTGTACTGCTCACAGCACCAGTCTCCTGTGCACCCTGTGTGTACTACTCACAGCACCAGTCTCCTGTGCACCCTGTGTGTACTACTCACAGCACCAGCCTCCTGTACACCCTGTGTGTACTGCTCACAGCACCAGTCTCCTGTGCACCCTGTGTGTACTACTCACAGCACCAGTCTCCTGTGCACCCTGTGTGTACTACTCACAGCACCAGCCTCCTGTACACCCTGTGTGTACTGCTCACAGCACCAGTCTCCTGTGCACCCTGTGTGTACTACTCACAGCACCAGTCTCCTGTGCACCCTGTGTGTACTACTCACAGCACCAGCCTCCTGTACACCCTGTGTGTACTGCTCACAGCACCAGTCTCCTGTGCACCCTGTGTGTACTACTCACAGCACCAGTCTCCTGTGCACCCTGTGTGTACTACTCACAGCACCAGCCTCCTGTACACCCTGTGTGTACTGCTCACAGCACCAGTCTCCTGTGCACCCTGTGTGTACTGCTCACAGCACCAGTCTCCTGTGCACCCTGTGTGTACTACTCACAGCACCAGCCTCCTGTACACCCTGTGTGTACTGCTCACAGCACCAGTCTCCTGTGCACCCTGTGTGTACTACTCACAGCACCAGCCTCCTGTACACCCTGTGTGTACTACTCACAGCACCAGCCTCCTGTACACCCTGTGTGTACTACTCACAGCACCAGCCTCCTGTACACCCTGTGTGTACTACTCACAGCACCAGCCTCCTGTACACCCTGTGTGTACTACTCACAGCACCAGCCTCCTGTACACCCTGTGTGTACTGCTCACAGCACCAGCCTCCTGTACACCCTGAGTGTACTGCTCACAGCACCAGTCTCCTGTACACCCTGTGTGTACTACTCACAGCACCAGCCTCCTGTACACCCTGTGTGTACTACTCACAGCACCAGCCTCCTGTACACCCTGTGTGTACTACTCACAGCACCAGCCTCGTGTACACCATTCCTGTGTGCACTACTCACAGCACCAGCCTCGTGTACACCATTCCTGTGTGCACTACTCACAGCACCAGCCTCGTGTACACTTCTCATTTACTAACACTAGAATTTAAATTATAAGTCTTATCATGTTAGTGGTAAAGAATTTAAGCTTTACCTGAAGCAGCTACTTACACAATACTAAGAGGCGTGTCCCGTAGCTGGATCACTAGCGCACTCAGCTCTCACACTGAGCTCCGGGGATCGAATCTCCTCCGGTACGGCTGGAAAACATTAGGGACGTGTTTCCATAAGACACCTGCTGTCCCTGTCCATGTTCACCCATCAGTGTAAAATGGGTACCTGGGTGTGGGTCGCATCCTGGGACAAAACTGACCTAATTTGCCTGAAATGCTCAGCATAACAAGGGGCTTTCTATATAGCAGTATGTCATTGATGTCAGCTATGGTCTGTATACCTTGTACATGTACTTGTAGTAAATAAAGATATTATTATTACGTATACACAAGGTACAAAGAACAGCCTACAGACTCTCCATCCATTGTCTAGTGTACACTGCCCCTCTGTTCTCTCATGTACTCTAGTGTACACTGCTCCTCTGTTCTCTCGTGTACTCTAGTGTACACTGCTCCTCTGTTCTCTCATGTACTCTAGTGTACACTGCTCCTCTGTTCTCTCATGTACTCTAGTGTACACTGCTCCTCTGTTCTCTCATGTACTCTAGTGTACACTGCCCCTCTGTTCTCTCATGTACTCTAGTGTACACTGCTCCTCTGTTCTCTCATGTACTCTAGTGTACACTGCTCCTCTGTTCTCTCATGTACTCTAGTGTACACTGCCCCTCTGTTCTCTCATGTACTCTAGTGTACACTGCCCCTCTGTTCTCTCATGTACACTGCTCCTCTGTTCTCTCATGTACTCTAGTGTACACTGCTCCTCTGTTCTCTCATGTACTCTAGTGTACACTGCCCCTCTGTTCTCTCATGTACTCTAGTGTACACTGCTCCTCTGTTCTCTCATGTACTCTAGTGTACACTGCTCCTCTGTTCTCTCATGTACTCTAGTGTACACTGCTCCTCTGTTCTCTCATGTACTCTAGTGTACACTGCTCCTCTGTTCTCTCATGTACTCTAGTGTACACTGCTCCTCTGTTCTCTCATGTACTCTAGTGTACACTGCCCCTCTGTTCTCTCGTGTACTCTAGTGTACACTGCTCCTCTGTTCTCTCATGTACTCTAGTGTACACTGCTCCTCTGTTCTCTCATGTACTCTAGTGTACACTGCTCCTCTGTTCTCTCGTGTACTCTAGTGTACACTGCTCCTCTGTTCTCTCGTGTACTATTCCTCCACCCTGGCTTTCACCTGTATACTGTTCTTCAATTCTAATTCTTTAATTTACACTCAACTTGTGCAGAGCAGCGACAGATGCTGTGCCACGGTTCCGTCTCATGTCTATACATGTGTATATATGCTTATGTATACCTGTACGTATATATATGTGCATATGAATGTACAAACAAGGTAATCCCTCGGCGATACTGTCAGACGATTCTCGTAAACTTAACTTAAAAACAACTGTCTAAAAAAAGTTTTTTCCATGAAGTCGGTCCTCCCATCACGGGAACTCATCGTAGTAATGTAAAAAATACTTGAAATTTAGTGGAATAATAATAATTATCATTATTATTATTTCTACAAGGTATACAGACCATAGCTGACATCAATGACATACTACTATATATATAGCTGCTTATGCAAAGCATTTCGGGCAAATTAGGTTAATTTTGTCTCCAGGATGCGACCCATACCAGCCCACTAACACTCGGGTACCTATTTTACTGGCAGGTGAAGAGAGAGAGCAGGTGTCTTAAGGAAATACGTCCTAATGTTTCCACCCGTACCTGGGACTGAACCACGGACTTCAGTGTGTGAGGTGAATGTTCTAGCAATGGATAAAAAGCAGATTACAAAAAATCATTAAGGATAATATCAAGCTCCACGCCTAAAGTTCCCTTCAAAATTTTCATTCCTTCACAGCTGCATATTTATACAAGACACCCCTTTTCCGGGAATCAGTTCGGCCACAATAAAATGGTATTCCCACACAAGCAGCTCACGATAAATCCCCATAATATTGGAGAGCTCAGCCCATGCGGTGGCTGCAGGGTTTGACGCCCCCTTCTCAGTTTTCCAGATCTTTGCCTTCAGATCTTGCCAGAGAGCTGCTTCAGCCCTCACACCCTCTACATTCCCAGTTCTCTTCTGCATCATTTGTGAACGCTCAAGCCAGAGAACGACACTGTCTCTTATCTTCCGTGAATCCCTTTCGGCCGTCCCTCTCCTCCAAGATTATACTCGCCTTTCTTCGTCTTGCCCTATTTTCCTCTTCTCTCTTCCATGATAACGTGATAAAATCTTTAAATATAGTTTTATGATATTAACTACTGTAACTTGCCTTCAAGTGAAACATTGTAATAACCACCTACGCTGTTTTGAGTTTATCCTAATTATTATCACCCCATCAAAGGCAACGACAAGAGCATCAGTACCACCACCAACATCACCACCACCAGCAGCACTATCACCACCACCACCACGCAAGGCTAGCCAGAGGCAGAGCCACAAAGGTAACAGAAGCTGTGGGCTGCTGCTGCTGCTGCTGGGGTAGCGGACGGGAGTTGCTCTTCTTTGCTCTCTACGTACCACACCCACCAGCTTCACCCCCGCCCGCCCACACGCCCATCCACACGCCCACCCACCTACCCCCCACGCCTGCCCATCACACGTCTACTAGCATCCACTCCTGGCACTCCAACACTCCCGTCATATTACACAATGGGTCTCACTGGTATACTCGACATTACTGGTACCTCAATATAACATCAACCTAGACTCGTAGCTCAAGGTAGAGGAGCACTCAGCTCTCAACAGAAAGATCCTGGGTTCAATCGCTGGGCCAGCCAAGACATATCTTTCATCTGCTTTCCCTGTTCACCTAGCAGTAAGCAGGTACCCAGGTGTAAGCAGGTACCCAGGTGTAAGCCTACTGTTGTGAGTCACATCCCAGGGTAGAAAGCCTAAGAATCGCAACTACTTGGGTTATTCTGGGTAGCCAACACTCCGGACTGAACATATCCTCTCCTTCCTTGGATCGAAAACATAAGTTTCACATTCTCCTGGCGCCATACCACCTCTACGGGTTTAGCGCTTACCCCGGTTAAAAAAAATATGCAAATTTCTCTCAATAACTTTTTTCCGTAATTCATCATTTAATTCATCACTGTCAGAGTTGTACACGACAGAAGAAAACACTACCAGAGAGATAGCCTCAACCTTTTATCTAGCTATATTTCGCCCGTTGTGGGGCTTGGTAGGCCTAAAGTGGGCGAAACATTAGATTATTACAATGTTTATGTATCTGATCCACCATATACCAGCTGCCGACATATACATGTTACCTTCTCAAAAAAAATTACTATAAATGCATCACTATTATTTCCATGTTTGTCTCCATATTATATATATTGTGTCATGTTCCAAAATTATTTGTTCAAGTTAACTACAAGTCTGATACAGAGGTTATGTATAGTGTTACTCTAATACACCGGTCAGGTATACCATAAGTTCTCTAATACAAGGGTCATGTATACCGGTGATCCTCTTAACACGAGTCGTGCATACCGTTGATCCGAGAGAGAGAGAGAGAGAGAGAGAGAGAGAGAGAGAGAGAGAGAGAAAGAAACAGGACAGGGGACCATGAGAGGGAAGAAGGGAAAGGCAGGATGACAATAACGGGTTGGGAAAGGGACATGGAAATAGGGAACCAGGAGAAATAGGGAAGCGAAAGGAACAGGGAGAAAACAGAGACGGGTAAGAGGGAAATAGGGAAACGGATAAAACGGGAATGGGACAGGGAGGGAGGAGTGACCAGGATGGGAAACGCAACGATGAGAGTGAAAGAGAGAACTGGAAGTGATATTAGAAGGGGAGAGATAACAAGGGGGAACGGGCAAAGGTCGAAGAAGAGCAAGTTGTGAAATTAAAGTCAGTGAGAGGCAGGATCTGGGAGGAGCAGGTATATATAGATTAAAAAGCATTCGAGAATAACACAAACAGAAATAGAAGCAGAAGGCAAAAAGAGGACTAGCAATACTAATAATAAAAATAATAATTTTAATTATTTGCATCCACAACATGGAGCAGCTAGGCTACAACTGTGAATATGGTCAACATCAGAAAACATTCAGTACTAATCCAAAAAAAGTTACTAAGATAAAGCATGCAGCAGTGAACAGTTTGGAAGTTTAATGTCAGGTTTAAAATTATATACTTCAATCACTCAGCAAGTGCAGTCCGTCCTTGTCAAGTAATTACACTGACTTTTTCACTGTTGTAAACTTAACGAGTCTTCCAACTGTTGCTAATGACACTTGTTCAAGATGTTGGAAATGTAAGACTCCTAAATTATTCATTATACAATGTAAGACTCCTAAATTATTCATTATACAATGTAAGACTCCTAAATTATTCATTATACAATGTAAGACTCCTAAATTATTCATTATACAATGTAAGACTCCTAAATTATTCATTATACAATGTAAGACTCCTAAATTATTCATTACAGAATGTTATATAAATTGTATATAGCACAATGAGGCTTTATTAAATTCCTGACGAACCTAAATAAGGTGGAAATATGTCTCAGCCTAAATAATCTCCATGTTGAAAATACATATTTTGTGAAATGCTAAACCCATATGGGTCATTCAGCGCAAGGAGAGGTGGAGGCTCGATCCTACGTGCGTTTAAAGAAAGCCTTCTCTGGTGAAAATACAGTAAGACAGTATTAAGCTTAAGTAATAAAATGACAACATTCCTTCTGTCTCCTGACAATGGCATCCCGGCACTTTGTCTAGTTCCTGAAAATAATAATCAGCACGGTTTTAAAATATATAATTCACGACTTGCCTACAGACGACGCTACTGAAGTGATTTGCTTGAAGAATTGTCTGACTGCAATGTTTGAAAACTTTCATCAATAACCTTCGCTCACCATGAACTTCTTTTTCACTCAAGTCATCAGAATGAAGCTGCTGCTGGTGAACGAAACTTATCGTAATAAGAGTTTCCAGGCGTTTTACATATAATTTATATATCTGTGGGTAATATGTACGGTGAGGCAGGACTGGATGACGCGAGAGCAGAACAAATATGCAAATAAACATGCAAAATGTTTCATTTTTAACTCGTGGTTTTGCAGTATTGAGCGTAATTTAAACACACGTCCTGCCTGCCCTTCCATTAGCCTTAAACCTCGCATAACCTTGATCCAACCCTTTGTATAATGATGGTGGTGATGGTAAGTGACGCAGTGTGGGGGAGATGGTGGGTGACGGAGGCGATAGTTTGGGAGGGCTGGTTATGGGTGATGAAAATGAGATGGTAGGTATAGGAGGTGGGTGTTGGTAGAAGTGAGTAAGGGAGGTGTGTGGGAAAAGATGTTGAACTCAGGACAGGACTGGAAGCGCAGTGACAGGGTACAATTTTATTCGGGTTATTAAACCTTGAATTAATAATCCAGTATAAACCAAGAAACCAGTGTGGCATATTTCCATTGTGGTCCTTTGATCCTCTTCCTCAGGATGCGATCCGCACCAGGCGACTGAGTCCTGGGAACCTTCATACTGCTTGGTGAACAGGGACAGCATCAGAACGGAGAATCAGTATACACAAATAACCCGCACATAATCACGATATTGCTTTTTAATTCTTTACTTCTCAGTATTATCTCGACTTCACCAAAGACTGTACTCAGTCTTTCCAATGCAAGCCAACACGCTACCCTGAGCTACAAGAGTTGGTGACAGCCAGGATGAGAGAGTAACAGCAGGAGAGGCAGAACCATGGCTGAGTTCCCGAGTAAGTAAACAGAGTGGTAATACCATAACAGTGGTCCACGACAGTAATCTCTCCGCCACCTTCCTCGACCTCACCTCAACTCTAGCCAACCTTGTTAATTCTCCTCACGATTGCGGCACTCATCTTAACTAAGTCGTCTTTCAAACAAAATTAAACTGAAGCTCCGCCTTCCCTGTCATCACCATTGTCTAGTGCAGAAAGTAAAGATGACATAAATAAGTGTTCTTGTAGTCCCACTGAATAAAGACAAACCCTCCTGCCAGTTCCCGCTTTCTTCAATCAGCAGCTAAATTTTTGGTAACCCATTTTTAAGTTATTTCATACTTTTTATTTTTCGGTGTTTATCTTATTTGCCGGTCTTACATTTTTTAAAAATTGAAAAAAAAATTGGAACTCCAGTTCTCCTGGAAGAATAGTTCGTTTTGTTGCCCTATGTAAACGTGTATCATTTAGGCTACATATGACATGTACACTACCGGTCTCCAATACTTTTACCCTAAAAAGTGTATACACACTTCTAGAGTTTCAGTATATATTAATTTGACCATATCTCTATGTATTTTTCTTTACAACAGCGACTGTGTCCCACTAATAAAGGGTAACTCAAAGAATCAAATACATTCACCATCATTCATTCAATATTTGTCTTGGCAGAAGTAGGTGGGCATCACAGTTCGGCTGTGAACTGCAACACCCCTACCCACCCTTCACAGTGCAGACACTGTACTTCCCACCTCCGGCTAACCGGCTTCCTGGCAGCCCGTTACCCTCTGAAACTTAAAATATATTTTCACAATGTAATTGCTGATACAAGTGACATTTAAAAAAAAAAAAACTAAACGAGTTGAGTCTATGTATGCAGTGTAAATTCCAGAACTACTGAGGTGAGATTCTTCAGGACTTTCCAACTTGGCATTTTAGAACACTTGAAGGTATCCTAACTGTACATGAGAGAACTTGCCAACTCAGGGTAGTGGGCTCCAAACTATAAAAAACATATCAGGGTAGCTGTATAATGCGGGCATGGTTCAATAAATACCAGAAACCCCCAATACATCCTACCAACAAACATGAGAAACAAAGAAACTAAGAACATACAAAAAGGCGTCACAAAAAACTAGGAATAAACACCCATGAAACACAGGTGTGACAAAAAACAGCCTAGGAACAAACAAGCAGGAGTCATGACGAGGAGTGGAATCACGTTAACGTGTTAGAGAAGCCACAACAACCACAATTGTGAACTGAGAGCGTGGGAGGCAGGGGTGGGATGGCGCTGGGGTACTGGAGGAATGGGAGGAGAGGCAGGGTATTACCCTTTCAAGATTCCGGGGATCATCGCCCCTGTGGTCCGGTCCCAGACCAAGTCTCCTGGTCGACCTCCTTATCAGACTACTGGTGCTCGCGCCACACATTCACATGTGGGAACCATATCCTGCATAATAGATTATCCTGAGGAGCAGTCAAGTTCCCCGTTGAAGACATCTGGCAATCTAGTGATAATGGGTTTTGAAAAGCCTGGCACCTTGTGCCCCAGCTTTTCACTGGGAGCATTTGTAGTCAACCATGCACCCGGCCCCGTCTTGTAAGATGTTCTTTTAGTTCAGAATTGGAACCCGCCTCTCAGTGCTCCATTTTGTTAGTAATAATACATCACAAAATATATACACTGATGGATCTAAGCAGGAGTACTGGCAGGATTGCTTCGGCTCTTACTTCCACCTCTCTAGATAAGAACGATAGGAACTCTGTATAGTTAGGCATAACGAACAACTGGGCATTACACTGTAAACAGAGTTGTTTACCATCCCAATGACACTAAAGTTAGCTTATAACTCTGAGCTTGACTGATTTTTACAGATTCTAGGTCATCACTGAAGGCCCTTGGCTCATATAATGCTTTTTTTGTTGTAGCTTCCATCACACAACGAACTACTCCTTCATGGTAAAGCTGATAATTTAACCAAAGTAAGCTGAAGGAAAATATAGACTATTAATTTGATATGTGTGTCTAGCAAAAGGAATAATATTAGATCAGTAAATAATGAAAGCGAATATCTTAGGAATGAAGTAAAGAAGCCTGCATAGATTTTGTCACTCACTGTGATAATATGAACGTAGATAATTACTTTTATGGAGCAACTCGCAATGTGAACAGAATGAATGATGTAGTAGCCAGGCCTAGGCTTGATTATAAGTACTTCCGGCAGTTTGGCAGACACAGATAGTATAATAACCTATGTAATAACAAGGTATCTCATTAACGAAAATAAGATACCAAACATATTAAGCAAATTTCCTTAACTTTCTTGCAATAGATAAATCAACAGTAGATATATATATGCTTTAGAAGGGGCGGTTAGTGCATGGTAATATTCCTTTGTAGAAAGTGAAGAATTTTGAAGGCTTTTGCTGTCTATCCTATCTATACTTTGAGGGGTTTGTTATCTAGCCTATC
This sequence comes from Cherax quadricarinatus, assembly GCF_038502225.1. NCBI lineage: Eukaryota > Metazoa > Arthropoda > Malacostraca > Decapoda > Parastacidae > Cherax > Cherax quadricarinatus. Next base: position 19,923 of record NW_027199632.1, on the reverse strand, counting down.
ATTCCCCCACCAGTACCTCGCTCCCAGGCTTTTTACATTCCTACAGCGCTGGGTGGGAGGGTAGGAAGGAAGAGTAGTAGGGAAGGGGGGGGGTGTTAGAGTGGTAGTGAGGCGTGAGGCAGTAACAAAGGTGGAGATAATGTGGTCGCGGGTGTTCACCTGGTGTAGCCCACAAGATAATACGAGAAAAACAACACCATCAACGTGGCAACTAAAAAAATAATTTAACATTATTAATAATTTGGACAACCAATTAGCCTACGATTAAAATGGTCAAGTTTTGCTTCGACCAAACTCCGACTCTCGACAAACTAGGCGAATAATCGTAATGACACGATTGCAAAGAAACCATACCACGGGTGGGAATAGAACCCGCGGTCAGTCTCTAAACTCCAGAACGTCGTGTTAGCCACTGGACCAGCTAGCCACAACGACGGTCTGGAGTTTTGAGACTCTGATCGCGGGTTCTATACCCACCCGTGGTATGTTTTTTTTAGGTGAATAAGTTATAGTAACGTTTTTACCGAACAACAGATGGATAATCAAGCCTTCAACTACACCTTTGTTTAGAGATTCACTTTATAAATTAGAATTAAAAAAATTTGAGAAGAAAATAACTTTTTGAGTAGATAAGAGATCTTTTTTTTTTTTTTTTTAGATTTTGCCGCAGAAGCGGCTAGTTTATTGTGCACCCAATATAGACTCTAGAGATGGTAGCGCAAGAGCAAATTGATACACAAAAAACCTAAGACCTAGGTCCTAAAAACGGTTAACATGAGTACATCTGGATTTAAATTTACAATTGTTTTACTTGCTGCAAACAAATTTAGGATATTTGTGTCCAGAAAGGATATTTGTGTCCAGAAAGGACCTTTACCTCACTGGCATTAACGAATTATTACGTCAATCAAAATCCACGCCAAACACCAGCCATCCTGTCTAGCCTATGAAGTAGAAACAACCTTTCACGACAGGGCTAGAGGAAAATTACACCTTAGTATACTTACCACTGTGTAGATTAACTGATGTATCTGAATGTGGCATACTCGAGATGCCACGGCTTACGTTAGCCCCATGATGTAAGCCGGTATAAAATACCTGTGTACTACGGAGATGCGTAACATCCTAACGCTATTACCATCCTTGACTGACTCGCTTGGAAAGATTTAGGGTACAGTGGATACCCTCAGGTACCTTCTGCTGTATCCATGCAGATTCCTTATTCCAACGCCTTCCAGAGGAGTCCTAACCACGCCCGGTTGCTTGAGTCACTGAAGCTACAATATAGAACTTAGGCTCCGGTAACTCATGCCGAAATTATCGCGCTCCCAAGGGGTGTTAAATTTGACTGCCCTTGAGATGGAAAACCTCTGGCTTCCGGAACCTTTGCTGCCAAGTTGTAGGCCTACGGAAATATGACAATGGCTGTACTTATGCTTCTTACGCCTATATTCCCAATTTAACTTATCTGTCTAAACTACAATTTTAGACTAGGTGCTACATTATGAATATCACATAGGCTATTATTCCTCAACAGGTAGACACTCAAGCATAATGTTCAAGAGTACGACCAAAAGTTGACCATACACTTTGAATTAGGACGATGATGGTTGCTAATCATCTGTATTTATCAAACTACCAGAAGTATTTGTAAGTGTTATCATAACGAGTTACAGATCTAACCTTATTTCTGCAACTATTGTATGAAAACTGACCCACTCGGCGTACTTGGGTTGACGGGCCTGAATAGGCCGGCAGGCCTGAGTAGGACAGCAGGCGTAGAGCAGTGTTCCACTGTTATCAGCCCTCTACAATGCCTCTTATCCTTTCAAAACACTCCTTTTCCCAAGTCCTTCACAACACCTATACCTCCCTTAGCACTTCACAACACCCCCGTCGCCCCAAGTCTTCAATAACCCCCCTCCCCCTGTCTCCCCAAGTCCTTCACAACACCCCTCCCTAGCCATCATAATACCCGCTCGCTCCTCCGTCTCACTATGACATAAGATACCATCCGCTCCTCGAGTCACGTATTATTCTAAATAACCCTGTAAGCTCTTTAATGTAATGCCTCTCTTAAAAGCCAATAACTCTATCTACTTATCCTCTGAGGCCTGAAATTTTACGTATGTCTATCCTATCATCATTTATCTATATCATGCGTTTTCTAGAATCTCATAAACCAAACATACACAAACTGATCCACAGGTCAAGAACGGTACAAGAGTGTAGAAATGACTGATAAAAGAAGTATTCGAAAATCATTTTTTATATCAATTCACTGTAAAAAAAAAATATACAATAGTTAGAAAGCCCATAGTATCCACAACTTGCTTAACATTTCGGGTAAAAAAAAAAAGATTAAAGTATAAAAGGATTTTTTTATCAAAACTGGATACATCTGCAATGTGCTGTTATTTTTGTGGGAACAAGAGTTACTCTTTAATGTCATTCCATCGCACAGGATGGGTCACATTCATAGTGTCAGGAAGAGGAAGGGTCCTAGCAGGGAAGGAGGATGTTGTGGGAGGGAGGGAAGGAGACCATGGTGGAGCCAGTGGCCAGCGAGCCCCACCTCTCTTCCCACTACTCATTCATATCTGGTGAAGATCAATATGTGACAACCTACCCTTCCTTCCTTATCATAACACCTGCACTCCCCCTCCTCTAGTCTACACCTGCAACCCCCAACGCCACGCCCACCCTTGTATCCTCTACACACGCCCATCCCTGCACCCTTACACCACACCCGCCCTTGATGCAGATAACTACTTAGTACACAAGATGCAGGCACCCACTTAGTACATAAGATGCAGGCACCCATTTAGTACTATTAAGATGCAGGACACCATTTATTACCATTAAGGCCTGATGAGGCTAACGTTTAGCTCCATGAAGGCCCAAAGTAGGCCAACTAATATGAAGAACCTAGGGGTGATAATGTCAGAGGATCTCACCTCCACGGCTCACAACAGTCACTACTACCACATCTGAGATTATAATGACAGACTGGATAATGAGAGCCTTCAAACAAGGGGATGCTATGTCAATGATGACCCTCTTTAAGTCACTTGTTCTCTCTAGGCTGGAATACTGTTGTACCCTTAACAGTTCCATTCAAGGCAGGTGAAATTGCAGATCTAGAGAATGTAGAGAACCTTCACTGCACGTATTACTTTAGTCAAGCACCTTACTGGGAACGTTTGAGGTCCCTTGACCTGTGCTCCCTGGAACGCAGGCGAGAAAGACCCATCATAATCTACACCTGGAAAATCCTAGACCACCATTAAGACTCACTGGCGCCCCTCAGCACCTGTTCCTGCATAACCTCCTCCACCATAAGGGATGACATATGCTCTTAGTCTCGTTTTTCCACACTAGAACACTATCAAAATGTAACACTTAATAAACTACGCTCTGATGTAGATGACTATTTATTCTGAAGAATAAAAAACAATACCGTGGTTGGAACAATTCACAATTGGTCCACAATTTGGAAAAGAAATTTTAGATGGCGTTTCTGTCCGTCTAAAAAATAATCCACGAAGAATTAAAAAATTGTCTTTCCTCTCCAGACTGCGGGTTCGTTGGGAATAGGATTAGTGATTACGAGATGTTTATCGGGCGAAATCTATACAATTAGTTTAAACAGTACCATGTCTCCAATAAGAAATACCCTCATACTGCAAGCCTGGCTGGATAGGCTCGTAGCCTGAGCAAATTCTCATGGGAGAGGGACGGGTAGTTGTAAAGCACACCTAAAATAGGCTATCACTCTTAACAGCAACATAGGGCCTAGGTTTGTAGGCTTAATTTATATGAATAAATATCCTAATACCACTACCGAATGTCGTCCTAAACTGGCCTTAAATTATGTTAACAAGTCAACATTTCTGTTTTTATTTATATTAGGCTTTTTGAGGCAAAACTGTTTCAAGTTTCCATCTGACCTCCTTGCCTCCTGAGGGTCAATCATCCTGATGGACATTCAAAAACTGAGTACGATACTCATCACTGTCAAGTGTAAGCCGCCCTTTTATTATAGTAAGATCTTATAAAGGTCCTCAACAGTGTAATTATTGTAAATGAGAGTGAAAAGGTGCATCACAAATTGAATAACATGAAGTATAAAGGCTGTTCCACCTGCTATTCAATTTTGGATGTATTTTTTTTAATGGCCTTTACCAAAAAAACTCACTATATTGAGCTATATAAGATAGCTTACTGCATTTGATTATACGTAGTTATACATAATACGGCCAATTTAGAATAATAAATATTAGATTTATACGTAAATACGGGCAATTTAGAATAATAAATATTAGATTATTTAAAGGCTTATATCGAGTTATTGAACACCCCAGTTGGAACACAGCTGACGCATGATTTACAATAAAGTGTAATGTATACGTTGCTTAAATTTAAAGCTAGAATCTGGTACTTTGAACTGGGCACGTGTGATAGAAGTCCCTCAACGCCACCGTTGAAGTTCCAAGATGGTTTTATTATGGTAAGGTGGCATGCAGATACCGTAGGGTGGTATTAGGACAACCAGGTAGTGCTGGTAATTACCGGAGGGTCGCAGCACCTGACGGCCCCAGCGGTAGTGAAAGGGAGGGAGGGGGAGGTTAAGTCCCAGGAAGGAGTAAGGGAGAGTCCAACTCCATGGAGGACGTAGGGTGGGACACTCCACGAGAGAGGGAGGACACTTCCGGTGTAGCTTAGGAGTATCGTAGTTAGTGAGGGTTGCATGTTTGTTGTGCCTCTGTAATTATCCAGCCGAGTGTATTTACAGTTATGTTTGATGGGCTGACAACATTTTTTTACAACACTGGTATCCCGATATGAATGTTTCCATTAATTTGTTGCAGATTTGTGCACGACGTTATTGTTGTAAGATCAGTTGGCAGTAATTTCTCAGCTACTGTTTCCAAGTAAGCCAATTTTGTCCGGTTTTCTTTTTTCTCGTTCGGGTACTGAGCCTTGTTCTGTTTTGCGAAAGCTGTAGAACTCCTGTCGGGTTCTTCCATTTTTTAGGGTTAATCTCTCTCTGCTGCTGTCTTGTTATCTGCTCCTTTACCGTCATTTACCTTCTGCTCTGGAGTAGCTATGGTTCCATTTTTTTTTTTGTTGCGTTATGTTTTTATCTCTCGGCTCCCGATCTTAACTGGCCGTAACCTGATTCATTCTCTCCTAGTTGTGTATAGGCATAAGATGTATAAGTGTGCTGAAGTAGATTCTCTGGAGATGTAGTTGGTACACCTGTGTGAAGTTTCTTTTTCTTTTTTGATTGTGTATACGTATGTTGTACTTTAATTTTGTTGTTACATGTTGATTGGTTTAGTGACATGTTTGCTTACACGTATAATGTATACTGTATTTTAAATAAAATAAAAAAAAAAAGTTGTGTATAGGAAGTGTATAGTCTCTCCCTAAATCTTTACCCATATCCATCCACTTTCTGACCACCTACAAGCTGTTTACCCATATCCATCCACTTTCTGACCACCTACAAGCTGAAGAAATACTTCCTCATTCCTGTGGTTTATCTGCGTGTTTAACTTCAAATTGCACACTGTGCACTACCCCACATCTCGCTCAATCTTTCCCTATTAACTATTAAATCCTATCAAATTTTGTATCCTATAAAATTCTGCATTTCGCTGTCACAGTTTTTCCTTAGTTCTACTATACTGTCGCAGAATTTGGTTCTTTTAGTTTCCTCACAACTCATTCCTAGACTTGCGTCATTCCAACAACTGCAGTTTCTCCAGCTTTTTGACATGCTGTATAAGGTTCCAGGCTGTTGCTGCGTACTTCAAGATGGGTCTGACTATGTCATATAATGACTGTGTGTGTGTGTGTGTGTGTGTGTGTGTGTGTGTGTGAGAGAGAGAGAGAGAGAGAGAGAGAGAGAGAGAGAGAGAGAGAGAGAGAGAGAGAGAGAGAGAGAGAGAGAGAGAGGTGCATGCGTGTAAGCTTAATTCTGCTTGCATGTGAACACATGCATGCATGCATGTGTTGGAGTTGCATGTGAATATTCGTGTTGGAGGGATTGGAAAGGAAAGAAAGAGTGGGAAGAATGGATAGAATAAGGGATGAGAATAAGGAAGGAGATATAGAAAGATAGAGAGAGTGTAAGAGATACGGGGGAAGGAGTAAGGGAGGGAGGGAGGTTGCATGTGTACGTGTACCTAGCGGAAGCACAACATCCGGGTGTATGTGGACAAGAACTACGTGGAGGTGAGCGGGAGTATATAACGGTTCCAACCCAGCATTAGCGAAAGTGATATTAAACCTAGGAATAAGCTTTCTAACATAACTAGGCATATTAGGTATATTATTCTACAAAATTGTCACATTATAACACCCGCAGAGTGCAGCTATACTATATTATAGTTGCATTGTGCGAACACTCGCAGTGTGATACCGTCCTAGTCTATGCAAGTTACATTGACGCAAGTTACATTGTGGGGACACCCGCAATGTGATACTATCCTATTCTATACGTTAGTTATATTTTGGGAACAGAAGGTAGCTATGTTTCCCTGTAATATTCAATCCCACAGAATATTGGGTTTCAAACACGTGGAAATGAAACCTGTCAGCCTGAGCTGTGAAACTCCAGAAGGTCGGTGACTATATCGTCAAGTATTTCAAGTACAGTATTCCACTACGGCCCCCTTGAGCGAATTACGTTTACCTTGTAAAATATTTCTGCCATTTTAAATCGGGGGTAACTACCGGCAGCTAGCTAGCTTGCTCAAGGGAATGAAGGTGTCAAAAAAATATTAAATGTTGATTCATTAAGGGTTTCGTCGCTAGGGCAGCTTCACAAGTTTCTCTCCAGCACAGCTGCAGTTACTATACCTTTGACTTACCATCTCTTAGGATGGTTTTCTCCACACACAAAAATGCAAACAGAGAAAACCGTCTAAAGGACAAATCGCAGACAATTTAGGAATATTTATCTCCAATAAACTAAACGTTCTTTACCACCAGAGTGGAGACGGGCTGTCTGGTGATGCATTATTGTTACACTTCTGGAGAAGTGCTTAACCAGTATGGGTTATACAGCGCCTGAGGGAAGGTAATCAGATTTGTTCCAAGAAGACGTTAGCTCCAACGCCTTTGATAACCAGCTTATAGCTGGAATCAAGGCACTCTTGAAGGACAGGGAACAGTAAACAAAATGCAAGGGGAGGCATGGTGTTAAGAGGAATGATTACGCAGAGGGAAAGACGGGATGCTAGAGGGAATGAAGGAAATGGAACGGAAGAAGGGAAATCAGAAGGGTCAAGGACTGTCTTCCCATAGCTCCATCGGCAGCGCACTCAGCTCACTCACTGAGGTCCGGAGTTCGAATCTCCTCCGGTACGGCTGAAAACCATTAGGGACGTGTTTCCATAAGGCACCTGCTGTCCCTGTTCACCCATCAGTAAAATGGGTACCTGTGTGTTAGTGGACTGGTGTAGGTCGCATCCTGGGACAAAACTGATCTAATTTGCGGGAAATACTCAGCATAAGTGGCTTTCTATATAGTAGTATGTCATTGATGTCAGCTATGGTCTGTATACCTTGCACATGTACTTGTAGTAAATAAAGATATTATTAATTATTATTATTATTATTATTATTATTATTCTGTAGTAGTAGTAGTACTACAACCCTCCTTCAATCCCCTGAAACACTTCCTCCCCACAACACTCCCTCCCTCATCCTCATCTCCCTCCCACCAACTTTATTTTATGTAGCTTCGTATCCTCTTGCTACTCTCTCATATACAAACAAAACAAGGCAACTCTCTCTCCTCCCTCTGTCTCATCAATTATTCTCCAGCTTTACCTCGTAGCCCCTTCTTTCTTAATTATTCACAGACAGTAGTCCTCTCCCACCCTTGACTTCCTCTCAATTACTCCCACACAGTAGTCCTCTCCCACCCTTGACATCCTCTCAATTATTCCCACAGACGTCCTCTCCCACCCCTGACTTCCTCTCAATTATTCACACACACACACACACACACACACACACACACACACACACACACACAGGAATCCTCTCCCACTTTTGACTTCCTCTGTTACACACACCCACACAAAATTCTCTCCCACTTTTAACTTCCTCTCAGTTACACACACACCCAGTTACCTCGTCTTATTTTTCGTCAGCGTAGTCAAATATTTAGTACCAATTACCGTACATCCATTTGTACTACAGTATATCGGATACCTGGAGGAGGGAGTATACCTGGAGGTAGTTTCCGGGGTCAACGGCCCGGTCCATGACCAGGTCTCGTGGTAGATAAAGGCCTAATCAACCAGGCTATTACTGCTGGCCGCACGATGTTGTATTACTGTGTATAGCTGCATTATAGGAGAGCGGGTTTTGTATTAGGGTTTGGCAGCAGTATAGATCATGCTGTATTAGCATGTACAGCGGATGCTGTATTAGCATGTACAGCGGATGCTGTATTAGCATGTACAGCGGATGCTGTATTCCCGAATCAAACTACGGATCAATCTAACCATCCCTGATTTTAAAACAACCAATGTTAAATGAAAGTGGCGATCCACGACCCTGTCAATCAGATGAAAGCGGGGGCGACCCACGACCCTGTCAGTCATGGCGGGGATCCACGCCCGTCAATCAGGCGAGAGTAGGGGGCAACCCCACGACCCATTTAATCAGGTGAAGTAAGATGGGCCCACGACCTCCTGAAATACAGTGTGGACAAGAGTAGGGAGGAGAGGCGTCACAGCTCGTGCAGAGATTTTACGAGGTAGTGAGTGTACCCGGCCGGCCATCAAGGTTATTGAGTAGCGCCACCGTGGGCCAACACCCCACTGCTGGTGCCACCGTGGGCCAACACCCCTGCTGGTGCCACCGTGGGCCAACACCTCCCTGCTGGTGTCACCGTGGGTCAACCCCCCTGCTGGTGCCACCGTGGACCAACACCCCCTGCTGGTGCCACCGTGGGCCAAGACCCCCCTGCTGGGGTCACCGTGGGCCAACACCCCCCTGCTGGTGTCACCGTGGGCCAACACCCCCCTGCTGGTGTCACCGTGGGCCAACCCCCCCCTGCTGGTGCCACCGTGGGCCAACACCCCCCCTGCTGGTGCCACAGTGGGCCAACACCCCCCCTGCTGGTGTCACCGTGGGCCAACCCCCCCTGCTGGTGCCACCGTGGGCCAACACCCCCTTGCTGGTGTCACCGTGGGCCAACCCCCCTGCTGGTGCCACCGTGGGCCAACACCCCCCCTGCTGGTGCCACAGTGGGCCCACACCCCCCCTGCTGGTGTCACCGTGGGCCAACACCCCCCTGCTGGTGCCACAGTGGGCCCACACCCCCCTGCTGGTGTCACCGTGGGCCAACCCCCCTGCTGGTGCCACCGGGGGCCAACACCCCCCCTGCTGGTGCCACCGTGGGCCAACACCCCCCTGCTGGTGCCACCGTGGGCCCACACCCCCCCTGCTGGTGTCACCGTGGGCCAACCCCCCCCTGCTGGTGCCACCGTGGGCCAACACCCCCCCTGCTGGTGCCACCGTGGGCCAACACCCCCCTGCTGGTGTCACCGTGGGCCAACCCCCCCCTGCTGGTGCCACCGTGGGCCAACACCCCCCTGCTGGTGCCACCGTGGGCCAACACCCCTTGCTGGTGCCACCGTGGGCCAACACCCCCCTGCTGGTGCCACCGTGGACCAACGCCCCCCTGCTGGTGCCACCGTGTGCCAACACCCCCCTGCTGGTGCCACCGTGGGCCAACACCCCCCTGCTGGTGCCACCGTGGGCCAACACCCCCCTGCTGGTGCCACCGTGGACCAACACCCCCCCTGCTGGTGCCACCGTGGGCCAACACCCCCCTTGCTGGTGCCACCGTGGGCCAACACCCCCCCTGCTGGTGCCACCGTGGGCCAACACCCCCTTGCTGGTGCCACCGTGGGCCAACACCCCTTGCTGGTGCCACCGTGGGCCCACACCCCCCTGCTGGTGCCACCGTGGGCCCACACCCCCCTGCTGGTGCCACCGTGGGCCCACACCCCCCCTGCTGGTGCCACCGTGGGCCCACACCCCCCCTGCTGGTGCCACCGTGGGCCCACACCCCCCTGCTGGTGCCACCGTGGGCCCACACCCCCCTGCTGGTGCCACCGTGGGCCCACACCCCCCTGCTGGTGCCACCGTGGGCCCACACCCCCCTGCTGGTGCCACCGTGGACCAACGCCCCCCTGCTGGTGCCACCGTGGGCCCACCCCCCCCTGCTGGTGCCACCGTGGACCAACGCCCCCCTGCTGGTGCCACCGTGGGCCCACACCCCCCTGCTGGTGCCACCGTGGGGCCCACACCCCCCTGCTGGTGCCACCGTGGGCCCACACCCCCCTGCTGGTGCCACCGTGGGCCCACACCCCCCTGCTGGTGTCACCGTGGGCCCACACCCCCCTGCTGGTGCCACCGTGGGCCCACACCCCCCTGCTGGTGCCACCGTGGGCCCACACCCCCCCTGCTGGTGCCACCGTGGGCCCACACCCCCCTGCTGGTGCCACCGTGGGCCCACACCCCCCCTGCTGGTGCCACCGTGGGCCCACACCCCCCTGCTGGTGCCACCGTGGGCCCACACCCCCCCTGCTGGTGCCACCGTGGACCAACGCCCCCCTGCTGGTGCCACCGTGGGCCCACACCCCCCCTGCTGGTGCCACCGTGGGCCCACACCCCCCTGCTGGTGGCACCGTGGGCCCACACCCCCCCTGCTGGTGCCACCGTGGGCCCACACCCCCCTGCTGGTGCCACCGTGGGCCCACACCCCCCTGCTGGTGTCACCGTGGGCCCACACCCCCCTGCTGGTGTCACCGTGGGCCCACACCCCCCTGCTGGTGCCACCGTGGGCCCACACCCCCCTGCTGGGGGCACCGTGGGCCCACGCCCCCCCTGCTGGTGTCACCGTGGGCCCCACACCCCCCTGCTGGTGTCACCGTGGGCCCACACCCCCCTGCTGGTGCCACCGTGGGCCCACACCCCCCCTGCTGGTGCCACCGTGGGCCCACACCCCCCCTGCTGGTGCCACCGTGGGCCCACACCCCCCCTGCTGGTGCCACCGTGGGCCCACACCCCCCTGCTGGTGCCACCGTGGGCCCACACCCCCCTGCTGGTGTCACCGTGGGCCCACACCCCCCCTGCTGGTGTCACCGTGGGCCCACACCCCCCCTGCTGGTGCCACCGTGGGGCCCACACCCCCCTGCTGGTGTCACCGTGGGCCCACACCCCCCCCTGCTGGTGTCACCGTGGGCCCACACCCCCCTGCTGGTGTCACCGTGGGCCCACACCCCCCCTGCTGGTGTCACCGTGGGCCCACACCCCCCCCTGCTGGTGTCACCGTGGGCCCACACCCCCCCTGCTGGTGTCACCGTGGGCCCACACCCCCCCTGCTGGTGTCACCGTGGGCCCACACCCCCCCTGCTGGTGTCACCGTGGGCCCACACCCCCCTGCTGGTGTCACCGTGGGCCCACACCCCCCTGCTGGTGTCACCGTGGGCCCACACCCTCCTGCTGGTGTCACCGTGGACCAACGCCCCCCTGCTGGTGTCACCGTGGGCCCACACCCCCCTGCTGGTGTCACCGTGGGCCCACACCCCCCTGCTGGTGTCACCGTGGGCCCACACCCCCCTGCTGGTGCCACCGTGACCAGGCTGTTACTGCTGGTCGCACGCAGTCCAACGTACGAGCCACAGCCAGGCTGATCCGGCACTGACTTTAGGTACATGTCCAGCTCTCTCTTGAAGGCAGCCAGGGGTTTATTGGTAATTCCCCTAATGCTTGATGGGAGGCTGTTGAACAGTCTTGGGCCCCGGACACTTATGGTGTTTTCCCTTAGTGTACCAATGGCGCCCCTACTTTTAATTGGGGGTAATTTGCATCGCCGGCCCAGTCTTTTACTTTCGTAGGGAGTGGTTTCTGTGTGCAGATTCGGAACCATTCCTTCCAAGATTTTCCAAGTGTAGATTATGATATATCTCTCTCTCCTGCGTTCCAACGAGTACAAGTCAAGTGCTTCCAAGCGTTCCCAGTAGTTAAGGTGCTTGACAGAACTTATACGTGCAGTAAAGGATCTCTGTACACTCTCTAGATCTGCAATTTCACCTGCTTTGAATGGAGATGTTAATGTACAGCAGTATTCCAGCCTAGAGAGAACAAGTGATTTGAAAAGGATCATCACTGGCTTGGCATCTCTCGTTTTGAAAGTTCTCATTATCCATCCTATCATTTTCTTTGCACTTGTGATCGTGGCACTGTTGTGATCCTTGAAAGTGAGATCCTCAGACATTACTACTCCCAGGTCCCTTACATTATTTTTCCGCTCTATTGTATGGCCGGAGTCAGTAGTATACTCTGTTCTAGTTATTATCTCCTCCAGTTTTCCATAACGGAGTA